>NC_057798.1:548921038-549221038 GCF_018294505.1 Triticum aestivum | reverse complement strand
GTACCAACCGCAACACCTTTTCCATTTTTACCCTTGACTACGTTGCCACCTGTCGGTGACCCCTTCAGCATATAAAAGGAGGCTCATGCGCAACGTAGAGGGGGGTTCGAAACCAGAAAACACTCACGCTCAGTCTCGTTAGCAGCTCGTGTGTACTGTAGCACTCAGCACCCCCGAGCAAGAACTCAATACAATCAGACAAGCAGCAGTAGGAGTGTTATCTCTCTGGAGAGATCCGAAGCTGGGTAAACTGCTCGTGTGTTTCGCCTCAATCCGCTCTTTGTGCGATCTCCGCCCCCCGCCGAACCGAAAGGGGCTCGGTCCGCCGGTCCCCATAGGTGTTTGTGGATCAGCTTCCCCGACACATATGTTCCTCCCTCATAATAATTTTCAGTAGCATCATGAATGAGTGCAACAATATAACCAGCACCTAAAGCATTCTTTTCATGATCTACAAGCATAGAAAATTTACTACTCTCCACACAAGCAAAATTCTTCTTATTCGGAATAGTGGGAGTATCATAAGAGACTCGAATACTAAAAATTGCTTCCACATTAGAAGAGTAATGTTCAGAAAAAGGGTAATCATAATCATGACAAGTTTTATAAATATAATCATACTACTTTTTATAGCATAAGTTTCATCACAATAATCATCATAAGTAGCAACTTTGTTCTCATCATAATCGATTGAAACCTCTTCCAAGATAGTGGAATCATCACTAAATAAAGTCATGACCTCTCCAAATCCACTTTCATATTCATCACAATAAGATTCAACATCCTCCAAAATAGTGGGATCATTACTTCCTAAAGTTGACACTCTTCCAAACCCACTTTCATCAATATAATCATCATAGGTAAGAGACATGCTATCATCATAACAACTTTGCATATCAAAACTTGGGAGGCTAAAAATATCATCTTCATTAAACATAGCATCCCCAAGCTTGGGACAAACATTAATTTCAGCAAATATGTTCTCAAATATTTCATCCTCATCAAACATAGCTTCCCCAAGCTTGGGCCTTGTCATATCATAAGCATAATCACTCTCATCATTAATAGTATGGATAGCATCAATAGTATAGCAATTATCCTCATCACAATGAGTAGTAGGAGCAACATCATTTTGGAGGGATACCTTTTTACCTTTGCTTCTCCTTTTTTTCACATTATGTGTGGGTTCAACCTTCTTCTCTGAGCTCCTTATTGATGAGATTGGTTGAATAGAAACCTCCTCCTCGTTACCTGATTCATCATAAGAAACAATAGGAGGATATTGGGAAGTCTCTTCCCTTTCATTAGTATTCTCTTCATCTTCTATTTGCTTTCTTTTCTTTAGGTAATTGGCAATATAAGGATTTTCAATGCAATTCACCGCACAATACATATAAATCTTTTCTAGATCAAAATCAAGAAATCTATTAAGGGCAAATTCTGGAATAATCTTAGTTGCACATTTCAATTCTTCATAACCCAAAAGCAAACTAAGTTCATTATGATGGGCAAGGGAAATCAAGTCATCACAATTTTTGGACACCATTCGATCATGAAACAATTTGCATTGGAGATTCAAATGACCATGTTCATTGCAAAGTTCACAAGGATGGCGAAAAATATTGAGTTTTTCAGCACAAACATCAAGCCTTTCTTGCAACAATTTAGTTTCTAAATGCTTATGCCTCTTGCAATATCTATCTTCCCTATTTGGTGTACTTGCAAACCCAATGCACTCCACAAAAATCGACATGCTTATAGGAGACATTTTCATCATAACTAGTGCAATCATCATTAGTACTATGGATATTCAAAGAGTTCATACTAACAACATTGCAATCATGCTCATCATTCAAAGATTTAGTACCAAACATTTTATAGACTTCTTCTTCTAGCACTTGAGCACAATTTTGATATTAAAAAGATGAAGCGTATGAGACAAACTCAATTCCATTTTTTTGTGTAGTTTTCTTTTATAGACTAAACTAGTGATAAAACAAGAAACTAAAAGATTCAGTTGCAAGATCTAAAGATATACCTTCAAGCACTCACCTCCCCGACAACGGCGCCAGAAAAGAGCTTGATGTCTACTACACAACCTTCTTCTTGTAGACGTTGTTGGGCCTCCAACTACAGAGGTTTGTAGGATAGTAGCAAATTTCCCTCAAGTGGATGACCTAAGGTTTATCAATCTGTGGGAGGCGTAGGATGAAGATGGTCTCTCTCAAGCAACCCTGCAACCAAATAACAAAGAGTCTCTTGTGTCCCCAACACACACAATACAATGGTAAATTGTATAGGTGCACTAGTTCGGCAAAGAGATGGTGATACAAGTGCAATATGGATGGTAGATGTAGGTATTTGTAATCTGAAAATATAAAAACAGCAAGGTTACTAATGAGAAAAGTGAGCATAAACGGTATTGCAATAGTAGGAAACAAGGCCTAAGGTTCATACTTTCACTAGTGCAAGTTCTCTCAACAATAATAACATAACTTGATCATATAACTATCCCTCAACATGCAACAAAGAGCCACTCCAAAGTCACTAATAGCGGAGAACAAACGAAGAGATTGTTGTAGGGTACGCAACCACCTCAAAGTTATCCTTTCTGGTCGATCTATTCAAGAGTCAGTAGTAAAATAACATGAAGCTATTCTTTCCGTTTGATCTATCCTAGAGTTCGTACTAGAATAACACCTTAAGACACAAATCAACCAAAACCCTAATGTCACCTCAAGTATCTGTGGGCATGATTATACGATATGCATCACACAATCTCAGATTCATCTATTCAACCAACACAAAGTACTTCAAAGAGTGACCCAAAGTTTCTATCGGAAAGCCAAGACGAAAACGTGTGCCAACCCCTATGCATAAGTTCATGGAACCCGCAAGTTGATCACCAAAACATACATCAAGTAGATCACGTGAATATCCCATTGTCACCACAGATAAGCACGGCAAGACATACATCAAGTGTTCTCAAATCCTTAAAGACTCGATCCAATAAGATAACTTCAAAGGGAAAAATCAATCCATTACAAGAGAGTAGAGGGGGAAAACATCATAAGATCCAACTATAATAGCAAAGCTCGCGATACATCAAGATCGTATCACCTCAAGAACACGAGAGAGAGAGAGAGAGAGAGATCAAACACATAGCTACTGGTACATACCCTCAGCCCCGAGGGTGAACTACTCCCTCCTCATCATGGAGAGCACCGGGATGATGAAGATGGCCACTGGTGAGGGATCCCCCCCTTCGGCAGGGTGCCGGAACAGGGTCCCGATTGCTTTTTGGTGTCCATAGAGGCTTGCAGCGGCGGAACTCCTCATCTATTCTTGTCCTCGGTGTTTTTAGGGTATATGGGGATATATAGGCGAAAGAAGTCAGTCAGGGGAGCCACGAGGGGCCCACGAGGGTGAGGTGTGCGCCCAGGAGAGGTGGGTGCGCCTCCCTGCCTCATGGCCACCTTGAAGCTTCCCTTACATGCACTCCAAGTCCTCTGGATTGCTTCTGTTCCAAACATAACTTTCCCGAAGGTTTCATTCCATTTGGATTCTGTTTGATATTCCTTTTCTTCGAAACACTGAAATAGGCAAGAAAACAGTAATATGGGCTGGGCCTCCGGTTAATAGGTTAGTCCCAAAAATAATATAAAAGTGCTTAGTAAAGCCCATAAAACATCCAAAACAGATAATATAATAGCATGAATGCTTCATAAATTATAGATATGTTGGAGACGTATCACAACATCTCCTGTACTTGTTTCTCGATTTCATCTTTCTGAGCTAGAGAATAACGGTAGGGTCTGGTGTTAATTGGGGTAGTGCCCGGCTCCAGGTTGATGGCATGATCGTATTGTCTCTTGGGCGGCAGAGTTTTAGGTTTAGAGAACACATCCTCATACTCAGACAAGAGTTTCAGTATACTAGCAGGGACTGGTTCAGGTACTGCTTTGTCGACCGTTTCCACTTTAACTAAGGCTACCGTCCAGATATCATTTGCAACTTCCATTCGGTGCAATTCATAAGCATCTAACTAAGGGATTGGTGGCAAGTCAGTGGTACGGACCCCTTGCAGCTATACTTGCTTGCCCATGGTTTCGAATGCGATGGTCTTGTGTTGCTAGTGGCAGTTCATGGGGCTGTGAGCTGATAACCAGTCGATGCCCAACACGCCATCATATGCATCCAATTGAAGTACTCGAATATCCGTGTGGAAGGTGTGTCCAGGTACGTCCCACTTTAATCCACGCACCATTTGTGTGCACCGTAGCCATTGCCCATTTGCCACTCGAACTGAAACCAGAGGCAGGTGTTCTGTCTGAACTTTCAGGCGAGAGAGAAAAGTTTCACTAATGAAACTGTGTGTGCTTCCAAAGTCGACCAAGAGCAGCCTGATTTGGTCCCCAACATGAGCACGGAGAAGAATTGTTGAAGGTGTTTCCTCCCTCGAGATTGCTTGTTACGATAGAGAACAACATTCAGGTTCTTGAGCTTCATGTGCATCAAGCAGTTGCAGAGCATGGACTGTGTCGTCAGACAAGATCTCTCCAAAGTCGCCTACCTCGATCATCAGGATTTGGCCGGTGCGTTTGCACTGATGCTCCCTTGAGTATTTGTCCCCGCAGCGAAAACAGAGACCGTTTGCTCTTCTAAACTCGCGCAGCTGGTGCTCCCATGCATAGTCGTCGCCCCCTTGCTGTGGTGCGGCAGCAGCGTGAACTGGGACAGTGGCTGTTGGTGGTGCAGATAGTGGTGGTCGCCTGACTGGTGTGATGCACGAATGCGCGATGCGCTGTTTCTCCAGCTCTTCCTCGAGAATGCGAGCGAACACGGCGGCGCGAGTGATGCTGGTTGGTGCTTGCAGTCGAACACCCAGTCGCAGCTTGTCTTTGAGACCGATCAGGAACTGAGATATGAAAAATTTGGAGCTCGGAATTGGGTCCAAGGCCAGCAAATGGTACATCACTGTCTCGAATTGCTGACGATATTCCTGAACACTGCCTGTTTATCATAACTGAACAAAGTGATGCATCTGAGCCTCGAACTCCTCTGGACCAAATTCCTCCTGCACTACCTCTCTGAATGCTTGCCAACTGACCCCTGGGTGTGTCTATCAATAGGCATGGAGCCACATCGCGGCCAAGCTGTCCATGTACAGTGCAGCGGTGGTGACCCAATTATGCTATTGCACACGGTTTAGCTCGAAGTGGGTGGTGCAGCGCTCCAGCCAGATGCGAGGGGCGTCGTCGTCAAACCTCGGGAAATCATGTTTGGGCGGCTTGATGTAGTGGTCAACGTGCTCGATCTCCGAGGACGAGGGTGACCACGCA
This sequence comes from Triticum aestivum, assembly GCF_018294505.1. Lineage (NCBI taxonomy): Eukaryota > Viridiplantae > Streptophyta > Magnoliopsida > Poales > Poaceae > Triticum > Triticum aestivum. Next base: position 549,215,696 of record NC_057798.1, on the reverse strand, counting down.
GTGAGCAGCGGTGGTCCATGGTTGACGAGGCGAGCGAACGATAGCTGGGCCGCGCCATCCATGTAGAGTGGCAACAGTGGAGGACGAGTCGGTGGTGGTGGTGGCGGAGGCGGGGGCTGTGGGTGGTGCGCGGAGGAGTCCGCGGTAGCCGTGACACCCGATGGAGACACGCCTCCGAAGATGGTCGCCGCGGGGTCGACGATCGGGGCCGCCTTACGGGCCTCATCCACGTCGGCTTGTGTGAGGTCGATCTGCTTAGATAGGAGCTTGATCTCGGCGGAGACCTGGTCGTTGTAGGCGATCTGGGTTTGGTGACGCTCATCGGCGGTCTTCTGGTTTGCATCGAGGCGGCAGATCACGGTCTCGAGCAAGTTCTGCAACTTGTCCGTGGTCTCCGACATGGCGTCGAGCACGCGGTGAATCTGCGCCGAGGGCTTGGATGGTGGTGCCGTGATTTCATGCTCGATCGGATCGAACCCCGGGCAGGATTTTGTGAGAGCTCACCGGAGCAGCTCGCACCTGGCCCAGTGGATGTTACCGATCGATCTGGAGTAGGCGGCAGTGGTGGGGAAAAATTTGTGCTCTGAATACCAGATTGTCACGACCCGGTCGAGAGGGGAGAGATCAGGGAGAGGGGATCGGAATGAGGAAGGAGAAGCTTGGTTAGGTGAGAGCGAGAGAGACGTGAGCGAGGGGAAAGTAGTTCATCACTTTTTCGATGCCCCTCTTTGTCTAGACGCCTGGTTACAAGCAGGCCACAGCTGGCGTAGCACACACGCTTACAATTGGCGTAGCACACACGCATACACTTGGTGGTGGGTCCCAGCCCAACTCTACGGTGACTTGGTCGTTGCAAGGCCTTGTTAACGTATAACTTTGTATAGCTAACCTCGCGTATTCCGTTTGCATACGGTTGTACATATATGCGTATAGGGTTTATTTCTTGGTCTCCAAGACTTGTAATCCTGCTATAAATATATGAGTCGAACGCCCCTTGAGAGGCGTCTTCCCTCAAACTGTTTCACGTTTATATGGTAGAACGAAGTGGATGTCGATCTCGATGTGCTTCGTGCGGTGATGCTGGACCGGGTTACATGACATGTAAATATCACTGACGTTATCACAGAAGACAACAGCCGCGGACGGAAGAGGACGATGAAGCTCAAGAAGAAGTTGTCGAAGCTAGCAACACTCAGCCACGACATGTGCCATGGCTCTGTACTCGGCCTCGGCACTGGAGCGAGATACCGTGGCCTGGCGTTTGGAGGACCAAGACACCAGGTTGTCACCGAGGTAGACACAGTAGCCAGATGTAGAGCGTCGGGTATCGGGGCAGCCGACCCAATCCATGTCGGAGTAGGCAGTGAGCGAGGCGGCCGGTGTGGAGTGGAGCTGAAGACCGGGGTCGAGAGTGCCACAAACATAGCAAAGAATCCGCTTGACAAGGTTGAGATGAGTTTCCCAGGGAGCGTGCATGTAGAGGCATGCTTGCTGGACAGCATGAGCAATGTCAGGGCGAGTGAGCGTCAGGTACTGAAGGGCCCCGACAAAACTCCTGTACTCAGTGGCATCGGTGATAAGGGGACCCTCATCGTCGGAGAGCTTGCAACGGATGTCAATGGGCATAACACATGGGTTGCAATCCATTCATGCCAATGTGCTGAAGAAGGTCGATGGCGTACTGGTGCTGCGAGAGAAGCATCCCTGAAGTGGACCAAGAGACCGAGATCCTGAGGAAGTAAGTCAAGTCCCCGAGATCGGTCATGGAGAACTCCCGGTGGAGCTGGTCGGTGATGTGCTGGAGAAGCCCAGCGCTGGACGCAGTGAGGATGATGCCGTCCATGTAGAGAAGCAAGTAGTGTTGGGTAACGTAGTAATTTCAAAAAAATTCCTACGCACATGCCAGATCATGGTGATGGCATAGCAACAAGATGGGGAGTGTATCTTCATACCCTTGAAGATCGCTAAGCGGAAGCGTTTATCAACGCGGTTGATGTAGTCGTACGTCTCCACGATCCGACCGATCCAAGTACCAAACGCACGGCACCTCCGAGTTCTGCACATGTTCAGCTCGATGACGTCCTCGCCTTCTCGATCCAGCAAGACGGGCGAAGTAGTAGATGAGTTCCGACAGCACGACGGCGTGGTGACGGTGTTGGTGAAGAACAATCTCCGCAGGGCTTCGCCTAAGCACTACAGAAACTATGATGGAGGATAAACTAGAGGGGACGGGGTTGCCGGCACACGGCTTGGTGTTTCTTAATGTGTCTTTGGTGCTAGCGCTACCCCTCTATTTATATGTTGAGCCTTGGGGTCGAAACTTGGAGTAAAAGCCTCCACAAAGTCGGTTTCACCCGAAAGGCAAGAGTCCTTCTCGGACTCTAGGGCCAAACGCCAGGGACCCTGGCATCTGGCCCCTGGACTCCGCAAAACTTCCTTTTGCGCTTTCCAAAAACCTTGTGGGCTTTCCCCTTTGGCCCAAATAACATGTTCTCGTACCCAAACATTTCGGGAAACATCCGGAACCCCTTCCGGTGAATTCTGGAACCCTTCCGGGGATCAAACACTACTATCCCATATATCAAACTTTATCTCCAGACCATTCCGGAGTTCCTCGTCATGTCCATGATCTCATCCGGGACTCCGAACAACATTCAGTTACCAACATACATAACTCATATAATACTATATCGTCAACGAAACGTTAAGCGTGCGGACCCTACGGGTTCGAGAACTATGTAGACATGACCGAGACACGTTTCCGATCAATAACCAATAGCGGGACCTGGATGCCCATATTGGCTCCCACATATTCTACGAAGATCTTTATCGGTCAAACCGCATAACAACATACGTTGTTCCCTTTGTCATCGGTATGTTACTTGCCCGAGATTCGATCGTCGGTATCTCAATACCTAGTTCAATCTCATTACCGGCAAGTCTCTTTACTCGTTCCATAATACATCATCCCGCAACTAACTCATTAGTTGCAATGCTTGCAAGGCTTTAAGTGATGTGCATTACCGAGTGGGCCCAGAGATACCTCTCCGACAATCGGAGTGACAAATCCTAATCTCGAAATACGCCAACCCAACAAGTACCTTCAGAGACACCTGTAGAGCACCTTTATAATCACCCAGTTACGTTGTGACGTTTGGTAGCACACAAAGTGTTCCTCCGGTAAACGGGAGTTGCATAATCTCATAGTCATAGGAACATGTATAAGTCATGAAGAAAGCAATAGCAACATACTAAACGATCGAGTGCTAAGCTAACGGAATGGGTCAAGTCAATCACATCATTCTTCTAATGATGTGATCCCGTTAATCAAATGACAACACATGTCTATGGCTAGGAAACATAACCATCTTTGATCAACGAGCTAGTCAAGTAGAGGCATACTAGTGACACTCTGTTTGTCTATGTATTCACACAAGTATTATGTTTCCGGTTAATACAATTCTAGCATGAATAATAAACATTTATCATGATATGAGGAAATAAATAATAACTTTATTATTGCCTCTAGGGCATATTTCCTTCAGTCTCCCACTTGCACTAGAGTCAATAATCTAGATTACACAATAATGATTCTAACACCCATGGAGTCTTGGTGCTGATCATGTTTTGCTCGTGGAAGAGGCTTAGTCAACGGGTCTGCAACATTCAGATCTGTATGTATCTTGCAAATTTTTATGTCTCCCACCTGGACTAGATCCCGGATGGAATTGAAGCGTCTCTTGATGTGTTTGGTTCTTTTGTGAAATCTGGATTCCTTCGCCAAGGCTATTGCTCCAGTATTGTCACAAAAGATTTTCATTGGACCCGATGCACTAGGTATGACACCTAGATCGGATATGAACTCCCTCATCCAGACTCCTTCATTTGTTGCTTCCGAAGCAGCTATGTACTCCGCTTCACACGTAGATCCCGCCACGATGCTTTGTTTAGAACTGCACCAACTAACAGCTCCACCGTTCAATGTAAACACTGAAAGGATCGATATGGTTGACTACAGGGGGGGTGAATAGGCAACTAACAATTTTTAATCTTTTCTTTTACCAAATTAAACTTTGCAACAAAATAGGTTGTCTAGATGTGCAACTAGGTGAGCAACCTATATGATGCAATAACAACTAGCACACAAGCAAGCAAGGATGTAACAACAAGTAGGCTTGCAAAAGTAAAGGCACGAAATAACCAAGAGTGGAGCCGGTGGAGACGAGGATGTGTTACCGAAGTTCCTTCCTTTTAAGGGGAAGTACGTCTCCGTTGGAGCGGTGTGGACGCACAATGCTCCCCAAGAAGCCACTAGGGCCACCGTAATATCCTCACGCCCTCACACAATGCGAGATGCCGTGATTCCACTATTGGAGCCCTTGAAGGCGGCAACCGGACCTTTACAAACAAGGTTGGGGCAATCTCCACAACAATCGGAGGCTCCCAACGAAACCACGAAGCTTCACCACAATGGAATATGGCCTCGAGGTGACCTCAACCGTCTAGGGTGCTCAAGCACCAAGAGTAACGAAATCCACACAAGAAAGTATGGGGGAAGTAGATATCCTTTGGTGGAAGTGTAGATCTAGGTCTCCTCCTTCAAACCCTAGCACATCAACAAGTTTGAGTGGCTAGAGAGAGAGATCGGGCAAGAGAGCTTGAGAGCATCAATGGTGGAGTGAGAGAGGTAAGAGATGGGGCGTGGTAGGTGGAGGAACCACCTTATATAGCAACCCACTAAAATCCAACCGTTACTGTGTTTTCAGTACTGCAGCGGTACAACCGCTCCTTGTCCCGGTACAACCGGGACTCACGATGCAACTGCAGAACCCTACCAGGCGGTACAACCGGGCCATCGGGCGGTAGTACCGGTCATTAGCAAATAACCGGACCAACCGCCCAGCTACCGCACAACTACCGCACCTAAACAGAACGGAGTCACCCTTGAGGGCGGTAGTTGGGCGGTGCAGGGCCGGTGCAACCGCCTGGTCTTGATCGCTTGAGCGGCTAAGGAACGAGCGGAAGAACCGCTCGAACCTCCGGTTGTACCGGTTGAAAAGGATCAACCGGACCAACCGGGCCACCACCGCCCAGCCACCGCATCAGGACAGAACCCTGACCGGTACATGGGCGGTACATGGCCGGAACAACCGCTGCTGGACTATGTAGAGTCAGATGGCGGTACCACCGCCTGGAGGCAGTGGTACCACCGCTCGACAGCAGCAGAGTAGCGTCAAGGTCCAGCGGTACAACCGCTCGGACGAGCGGTACAACCGCTGGGAACACACAGCAAGGATTAGATGAGGAGGGAGGCACTCTCTCGACTAGAAAAGGAGGAAAGGATAAGAACGAGAAAGGACTCCCCTATTCTATCCACAGAGGATTCCCTCTAGAGTGTACGGGATCCCTACGACCAAGAGATAAAAGCGTAGAGGATCCCTTCTTCAAATGATTCCTTCGAGAGAGAACCACTAACCGATGAAAGCCTAATCATTGAGAACCTGAAATAATTAGCACAGGATTAGACCAACAAATGGTTGTCATCATCATCCAAAACATAAGATAGGGAAATGCCCTTACAATCTCCCCCTTTTTGGTGGATGATGACAACAACACGATATAAGATAGAAGACTATAGAATCTAGATGGAGCTCCCCCTAGATGTGAGCCCCAGGTCGAGACTCCCCCTAGATTCTATAGGCTAGACATATAAAGCATATAACATGAAGGTAGCCAACACAAAGAAACAAGAGCAAAACTACCAAATAAGACCAACAAGCATAACGAAGAGATAGCAGGAGTGGCACAAACACCACACAAAACAAACGAGAACGACCAAAGTTCAACTGGAGACCACAGACAAGTCCGAAATGAGACACACACTCACACTAACCACCCATGCAACTCCCGAGTCCTATCACACTCTCTCCCCCTTTGGCATCAGGACACCAAAAAGGAAGAGAGCGAAGCTATCGCCCCAGGCTCAGTCGTCCTCCTCTGACTCCTCGGTAGCATCAAGGTCTTCATCATTGTCAGAATCTTCACCATCATCAGAAACTTCATCATCGTCCCGATCTGAGTCCTCCATGATATCATCAGCAGCAGTGACGGTGGTGGAGGGCTGAGGAGGGGCTTCATCATCAGTCCAGGTGCTGTGGGAGGAGATCCAACGCTCCTCCGGTGTGATGTTCTTCTCAGAACCACTCTGAACTGACATGCTTAGGTGCCTCATCAAAGCAATTTGGCAACGCCGCGCAAGCTTCTCATTGACATGTGCCTCATACATCCTCTTCTGGATGTCAGACTGGAGGCAGAAGGTCTTCTTTACCTTGGCAGCGAGCTTGTCCACCCACGAGGGCTTGGCCCCTGGTTCCAACTCAAAATCCTCATCATCAGAAGTGGCATAGACATCCTCAGGAGCATTAGCCGGGAAACGTGGCTCGGCGTGCTTCTTCTTCTTAAGGAGCTTGACTTCATGATTGGTAAGATTGTCAGGAGAGGTGAGGGGCTCTCCAGGACGGCGAACTCCCCATACTGAGTTCAGAAAGCACATGACAAAAGGAGCATAAATGGGGACCTTCCTGTAGATGACCATGTTGTACATCTCGTGCCACAGCCAGTTGGACACATCAAACGTCTCCCCAGATCCAACCTTGGTCTTCATAGCAACCATCAAGTCAACAAGATAGCCATGGATTTCATCTTGATTCCCCACTTTTGGCAGAAGCACATTGCAAAAGACACGATGCATGATGTCATAGACCTTCACCAAATCCTTAGATTCACCAATAATACCACGGCCCCGAATGTACAGAGGGGCAAGCTTCTCCTTGGGCATGGGGTCAGGATGATCATGGGGGCGAATGCCACCCCTTCCTTCCAGACCGGTATCATCGTACCCAATAGCATTGCAGAAGGTCCTCCAGGGAACTTGAAAGAGCTCATCACGACACATGAAAGTGAGGGTGCGCGCGTCATCTTCTCCAAAGTGAACGGTGGCATAGAACTGATGGATGAGTTGAACATCAAAGTCACAGTTGACGGACATGAGCTTGACAAGATCAAACTCCTCACAGAGAGCCAAAGCCTCACCAAAATACTCCAGGTTGTTCCGCCAATGATCAAGATCGATGGTCCACTGCTTGGCATATCTGTTCTTGTTGTGCTCAAAGAGTTCATGAACAATTCGTACTTGCATCTCATTCCGAAACTGAACAGTGGTCCAACGAGGAGCTACGGGAACCACATAAGGATTCTCTGAGCGGAAGGCTTCCCAATCCTTGGCTTTCCAACGGTGGAGCGGCATTATCACACGTTGTTTGACAGCGACAGACTTTTCACGGCGAGTGGGCTTGGTGGGGATCACAACTTCATCTTCAGAGTCAGCCGGGCGCGGAGCCCGTCGAACCCTCTTCTTGGTCTTGCGAGGAGCAGGGCGAGAACTGGAGCCACCTGAACACAAACACGAAGGGGACACACGAAACCAACAGGAATGAGAGGAAAGCACACGAAAAAATGCAACACAAAGAAACCAGAACAGTGTTGTGGTTCATATCTACCGGTTGAACCGGATCCCCCACCGGTAGAACCGCCCCACCGGTTGTACCGCCCGTCTGGGCGGTAGAACCGCTGACAGTGGCACTACCAGGGTAGTTAGATCTGTTCAAGACGTGCAAATCACTCAAGCAATATTCGGAGTTCTAAGTACTGCACAGACACAAGAAGAACGACGGTCTCTCCCAACCAAAGAAAAACCACCACACTAGGAGGATAAGGTAATGCCCTAGAACAAGAAGAAAACCTAGAACGAAGAACGAAGAACAAGGACATTACCACCATCCATGGGAGAAGACCGGAAGGCTTCCACGGAGAGAATCCACGGAGAACCCTCGGGACCGAAGCGTGGGGCGCACTCCGGGATGAGGCAGAGGTGACCGGCGGCTAGGGCAAGGAGGAGGCGACTGGGGACGAAGGGAAAAAAAAGAAAACCCTTCGCCCCGTCGGATATAAATAGGCCCGTAGCCGCGCGGCGGTAGAACCGCTCCTAGGACCGGTTGTACCGCAAGTCAGGTGACCGGAAGTACCGCCCTAAATGGGCGGTACAACCGCCCAAGCACCAAAGACAACCCAACTGGGGCAGCACAACCAGGTATCAGCGGTAGAACCGCCCGTGACACCGGTTGTACTGCCCGACCACCAAAGCCCAGACCAAAAGAAACAAGACAAACAGGACAACACAAAAGAAAAGGAAACACGAAGGGAAAACAAAAGAAACCGCACACAAGCTGAGCGAGCTCAGTCCTCTCTCTTAAGAGAGGGCGATGGCCGAAGCCACCTATGTTTGAGTCAAGTGGTATGGCACCGCGAAGAATTATCCTTGGGCCCATGACCAACACTCGTCTTTGAAGCACAGATGCCATCAAAAATGGCTAATGTGAAAGAGGTGATCGATTTATGCATGATGGGGGGAGGGAGAGTTCATTGATAGAACAACACTCCCCCTATGTCTATGCCTACACCTAAACTAGACAACACGTTGAATGTGGTGGGGGTGTACGGGTTCAAGTCACATTGCTCAAATCAATGATATTTAGCTCATGCCTTAACTCGCGAAATCTTGCTTCATCCAAGGGCTTCGTGAAAATATCTGCAAGGTTATCATGAGTGTTGACATACTTGAGCTCGATCTCTCCTCGCCTAATGTGATCCCGGATGAAGTGATACCGAATCTCAATGTGCTTCGTCTTGAAGTGTTGTACCGGGTTGAGAGAAATCTTGATGGCACTTTCATTATCACACCAAAGAGGCACTTTGTCACAAATGACACCGTACTCCTTTAAAGTTTGCCTCATCCATAGGAGTTGAGCACAACAACTACCAGCCGCCACATACTCCGCTTCGGTGGACGAGAGGGACACACAACTTTGCTTCTTGGAAGACCAACTTACCAAAGAGCAACCAAGAAATTGGCACCCTCCGGAAGTGGACTTCCTATCCACTTTGTCCCCCGCCCAATCGGAATCCGTGAAACCTTCAAGCTTGAAATTTGCTCCTCTTGGGTACCATAAGCCAAAGTTTGGGGTATGAGCCAAATATCGAAAGATTCGCTTGACCGCCACATAGTGACTTTCCTTTGGTGCGGCTTGAAACCGTGCACACATCCCCACACTCAACATGATATCCGGTCTAGATGCACAAAGGTAAAGCAAGGAGCCAATCATGGAGCGATATACCTTTTGATCCACCGCTTTACCATTGGGATCGATGTCAAGTTGGCACTTGGTAGGCATTGGAGTAGAAGCCGGCTTGACATCACTTAGCTTGAATCTTTTAAGCATGTCTTGAGTGTATTTGGCTTGGTTGATGAAGGTTCCTTCTCTTCGTTGTTTGATGTCAAAACCAAGGAAGAACTTCAACTCTCCCATTGAAGACATCTTGAACTTGGAGGTCATGAGAGCGGCAAATTCCTCATTGAAAGCTTTGTTAGGAGAACCAAAGATAATATCATCAACATATAGTTGGCATACAAACAACTCCCCTTTGACCTTCTTAGTAAAAAGAGTGGGATCGATTTGTCCTACTTCAAAGCCACGATCTTGTAGCAACTCGGTAAGGTGGTCATACCACGCACGTGGGGCTTGTTTAAGGCCATAGAGTGCCTTATCGAGTTGATACACATGATCCGGGAAGTAGGGATCCTCGAACCCGGGGGGTTGCTTGACATAGACCAACTCATTAATGGGACCATTAAGAAAAGCACTTTTCACATCCATTTGTTGCAACTTAAAGTTGTGATGGGAAGCATATGCAATCAACAAACGAATGGATTCAAGACGAGCAACGGGAGCAAAGGTTTCACCGTAGTCGATACCCTCGACTTGGGAGTAGCCTTGTGCTACCAATCTTGCCTTGTTGCGAATGATGTTCCCATGAGCATCTTGCTTGTTCTTGAAGATCCACTTTGTTCCAATGACGTTGTGGTTCCCCGATGGCCTTGGCACCAATCTCCAAACTTTGTTGTACTCGAAGTTGTTGAGTTCTTCATGCATGGCATTGAGCCAATCCGAGTCTTCGAGCGCCTCATAGACCTTTTGGGGTTCAACACAAGAGACAAACGCGTGATGTTCACAATAGTTTGCTAATTGTCTACGAGTGCTTACCCCCTTTCTTAGGCTTCCAAATACATTTTCCATGAGATGGCCTTGAGTGGTGAGCTTGGAAGCAATCTTCGCGGCACGACGCTCTAATTCCTCCTCGGATGTGGAGGGAGGGTTGACTTGATCATCTTGAGCGCCGTCTTGAGCTTGTTCTTGATCTTGAGCTTGCTCGAGGGGGAGAACTTGACCTTGGGCATCATTTAGAGGTTCACCACCATCTTGAGGTTGATCTTGCCCTTGGTCTTGTTCACAAGGTTGAGGGCCTTCACTTTGTTCTTCGGAAGCGTGTGGGTCTTGATGAGGTGATGGCTCTACTTGAGTAGAGCATTGTCCTTCTCCTTCGGCCACAAGGGGTTCCTCAATGGGTAGGATTTGACCAATACCCATTCTTCTTATGGCTTGGGGAGGAATTTCATCACCTACATCACAAGTACCACTTTGCTCCACTTGGGAGCCGTTATTTTCATCAAACTCCACGTTACACGTTTCCTCAATGAGTCCGTTGGACTTGTTGAGAACACGGTAAGCATGAGAGTTTGTAGCATAACCAACAAATATGCCCTCATGAGCTCTAGCTTCAAATTTAGACAAACGAACACCTTTCTTGAGAATGAAACACTTACACCCGAACACCCGGAAGTACTTGAGATTGGGCTTGTTCCCGGTGAGTATCTCATACGGAGTCTTGTTCAAGCCTTTGCGGAGATAGAGCCGATTGGATGCATGACAAGCTGTGTTGATGGCTTCGGCCCAGAAGTTGTATGGAGACTTGAACTCCGCCATCATGGTCCTTGCCGCATCCATCAACGTCCGGTTCTTCCTCTCCGCAACACCATTTTGTTGAGGGGTATATGGTGCGGAATATTGGTGCTTGATCCCTTCATCACTAAGAAACTCATCCAAGGTGTAGTTCTTGAACTCGGTGCCGTTGTCACTTCTTATTGTCAAGATCTTTGCATTGTGTTGACGTTGAGCTTCATTAGCAAAGTCGATGACGGTTTGTTGAGTCTCACTCTTCCTCTTGAAGAAGTATACCCAAGTGTATCTTGAATAATCATCCACAATCACCAAGCAATACTTTCTCCCTCCAAGACTATCAAAAGATGGAGGCCCGAAGAGATCCATGTGAAGGAGCTCCAAGGGTCTCTTCGAGTAGATGATGGTTGAAGGAGGGTGAGCCTTTTCATGAAGCTTTCCTTCGATACAAGCACTGCAAGCACGATCTTTGGCAAAACTAACATTTGTTAGTCCACGAACATGGTCCCCCTTGAGAAGACTTTGCAAAGATCTCATATTGACGTGGGCTAAACGGCGATGCCAAAGCCATCCCACATCAACTTTAGCCATTAGGCATGTCGCGGTCTTAGTGGGTTGCTCCGAGAAGTTAACCACATAGAGACCGTTCTCGACATGCCCAACAAAGGCTACTTTAAGAGTCTTGCTCCACAAGAGGGCCACGGTATCAATATCAAAGAAGGTGGCAAAACCCATGAGTGCGAGTTGACGAACGGAAAGTAAATTGAATGCAAGGGACTCAACAAGCATGACTTTCTCGATCGTTAGATCATGAGAAATGACAACCTTGCCAAGACCCAATACCTTAGAATGTGAGGCATCACCCCATTCGACATTGGTGGGCATAGATGGGATATTGTGCACGTCCACCACCAAGTCCTTGCTCCCGGTCATATGATTTGTTGCTCCACTGTCGAGCAACCATGATCCTCCACCGGAAGCAAACACCTACAAGAGATCAATGCTTGGTTTTAGGTACCCATTGAGTAATGGGTCCTTTGATGTTAGTAACAAGGGTCTTAGGAACCCAAATAGACCATTCAATGTACTCATAAGGAGAACCAACAAATTTAGCATAAACATGTCCATCACTAGCACGGCACAACACATAAGAGGGGTTAAAGTCGCCGTCTTTGTTGGGAGAGATGGCGTTGCGCTCTTTGGCTTCACCGCTCTTCCCATTGTTCTTCTTCTCCTTAGGAGCACCTTCTCCCTCCTTTACAAAGGTTTGCGTGAGCGGAGGAGGTCGATTGGTCTTGCTCTTCTTCTCCTTGTTCTTCTTCTTGTTCTTGGACTTGGGTGCGAACCCAACTCCCTCCTTTCCCACAACTTCCTTTTGATTGCTCAAAAGGTCATTTAGGTTCTTCTCGCCTTGTATGCATGACACAAGACCTTTCTCGAGTTGTACCTTCAACTTGGCATTTTCCTCCACAAGATGCACATGCTCACAACATGGGTTAGTAGCATTTGCATTATCAATTAAGACCATGTGAGGAAATGTGGCCTTTTCCTTAGTTAGCTTAACTTGGAGTTGAGCATGAGACTCCTTGAGGGTGGCATGAGCACTTTTCAAGACCTTGTGGGCCTTGTCAAGTACATCAAACTCCTCCGTGAGTCTAACATGATCAACCCCAAGTTTAGCCTTCTCGGAAGCTAGAACACGAGACACAACAAGAGCATGATCAAGATCTTTCTTTAATTTAGCGTGACCATCGTTGTGTGACTCCTCAAGAGCCAAACGATGCTCACGCTCTTCCTCAAGAGCATTAGAGAGATCCGATATCTCATCGGCATAGTCACGACTATGACTTTCCATCTTAGTGATGGTTTCTTCATGAGCCTCGATCATGTCATTGGCTTCACCAAGTTGTTCCAAGAGAGCAACGAAATGCTTCTTGGATTTGCCCTTGAGCTTACTCATGAAGGACTCAAATTCATTGATCTCCTCATTAGACCCCTTACCATTATCAAAGTCATCCGTTGAAGGAGGGTTAGGAATAATGGTGGTTTTGATGTTGGGGGTTACCTTGTTGGTGGCCTTAGCCATGAGGCACTTGGCGGTGATGTTCTCGTTAGGTGCATCGAATAGAGACACCCGAGGAGTTGAGACAATGGCAACGGATGCCATGGCCATTGTTTCACCATCTTCATCATCATCGTCATCCTCACGGTATTCTTCTTGAACCACCAACCCGCGAGAAGGAGTCTTCTTGGTGAAGTTGTTCTTGTTGGGGAAGGACTTGGCTTTGTCTTTTCGAATGAACTTGCCACCATTGTCTTCCCGCTTCTCGTATGGACAATCCGCAACGAAGTGACTGACATTGCCACAGTTGAAACAAGTTCTAACTCGTTGCTTCCCTTTGAGGCCACTTGAGTTGTTCTTGTTGAAGTTGGGTCTTGTAGTCTTCTTACTCCAAAACTGTCTTGAGGCAAGAGCCATGTGCTCATGATAATCATACTTTGTGTCCTCGGGGTTGCTCTCCTCATCTTCCTCTTCTTCTTCTTCTTCCACACTAACCTTGGCCTTCAAGGCAAGATTGGGCTTCTTTGCCCTTTGGGAACGGAGCACCGCATTGTCGGCGGTCTTATCCAAGATGTTCATTGCAATGAACTCATCCAACACTTCACCAGAGGTCATGGAGTGGAAGTCCGGTCTTTGGCGGATGACGGAGGACATGGCCTTGTTGTAGGGCATCATGGCCTTGAGGAACTTGCGCTTGATCCAATTGTCATCCGTGTCTTTACTCCCATGATCTCGGAGTGCGACCGCAAGTTTGGTCACTCTTCGAAAGAGCTCACGAGGTTCTTCATCCTCTTTCATTGCAAACTCATCGGCTTCATCTTGCACCACTTCATAGTTGGAGCGTTGAATGCTAGCACTTCCTCTATACATACGCTCGACACACTTCCATGCTTCTTTAGCCATGACATGAGGTCGAAGATGAGGGAGATCTTCGGGAAGGATAGCATCTTGGATGATGAAGAGAGCACTCTCATTGAATTGGTTGTCCACTTCTTCTCGAGGGGTGAAGTTGCTTGGATCATGAGGATAGAAACCTTCTTCAATAATTCTCCAAAGGTTAGTATTCACATGTTTTAAATGACGCTTGAAGCGATAGACCCAAGAATCAAAATCTTCATTTTTCACATATTTAGGAGGAGGACCGGCATGATTCAAATGCGTAGAGGGGATCGGTCCTTTATACACCGGGGGTTCCACATGGGCAAAGATGCCGGTGCCATTTCTACCACTAGTAGACGGACTCTTTTCACTATTAGCTTCCCCCTTGTCGGGGTTAGCATCCGTCACCTTGTTAGTGGGATCACCCACTTTCATCGGCAAGGTAGATAGTTTGAGTCCCTCTAGGAATTCAGTAAACATGCTTTTAACCTCGGCCGTCATGGAGGTTTTCAATGTGTCTAAAGCCACATTGAATTCCTCACGAGAGACCGAGGTTCCCCCTTCGGCCGAAGACGAGATGGGATTCACACCGGAGTGTTCCTCCGCACCGTCGTTGACGTCAACCATACTCTTCGGACGGCAAAGTCCTTAATAAAGAGACGAGGCTCTGATACCAATTGAAAGGATCGATATGGTTGACTAGAGGGGGGGTGAATAGGCAACTAACAATTTTTAAGCTTTTCTTTACCAAATTAAACTTTGCAACAAAATAGGTTGTCTAGATGTGCAACTAGGTGAGCAACCTATATGATGCAATAACAACTAGCACACAAGCAAGCAAGGATGTAACAACAAGTAGGCTTGCAAAAGTAAAGGCACGAAATAACCAAGAGTGGAGCCGGTGGAGACGAGGATGTGTTACCGAAGTTCCTTCCTTTTAAGGGGAAGTACGTCTCCGTTGGAGCGGTGTGGAGGCACAATGCTCCCCAAGAAGCCACTAGGGCCACCGTAATCTCCTCACGCCCTCACACAATGCGAGATGCCGTGATTCCACTATTGGAGCCCTTGAAGGCGGCAACCGGACCTTTACAAACAAGGTTGGGGCAATCTCCACAACAATCGGAGGCTCCCAACGAAACCACGAAGCTTCACCACAATGGAATATGGCCTCGAGGTGACCTCAACCGTCTAGGGTGCTCAAGCACCAAGAGTAACGAAATCCACACAAGAAAGTATGGGGGAAGTAAATATCCTTTGGTGGAAGTGTAGATCTAGGTCTCCTCCTTCAAACCCTAGCACATCAACAAGTTTGAGTGGCTAGAGAGAGAGATCGGGCAAGAGAGCTTGAGAGCATCAATGGTGGAGTGAGAGAGGTAAGAGATAGGGCGTGGTAGGTGGAGGAACCACCTTATATAGCAACCCACTAAAATCCAACCGTTACTGTGTTTTCAGTACTGCAGCGGTACAACCGCTCCTTGTCCCGGTACAACCGGGACTCACGATGCAACTGCAGAACCCTACCAGGCGGTACAACCGGGCCATCGGGCGGTAGTACCGGTCATTAGCAAATAACCGGACCAACCGCCCAGCTACCGCACAACTACCGCACCTAAACAGAACGGAGTCACCCTTGAGGGCGGTAGTTGGGCGGTGCAGGGCCGGTGCAACCGCCTGGTCTTGATCGCTTGAGCGGCTAAGGAACGAGCGGAAGAACCGCTCGAACCTCCGGTTGTACCGGTTGAAAAGGATCAACCGGACCAACCGGGCCACCACCGCCCAGCCACCGCATCAGGACAGAACCCTGACCGGTACATGGGCGGTACATGGCCGGAACAACCGCTGCTGGACTATGCAGAGTCAGATGGCGGTACCACCGCCTGGAGGCAGCGGTACCACCGCTCGACAGCAGCAGAGTAGCATCAAGATCCAGCGGTACAACTGCTTGGATGAGCGGTACAACCGCTGGGAACACACAGCAAGGATTAGATGAGGAGGGAGGCACTCTCTTGACTAGAAAAGGAGGAAAGGAAGAGAACGAGAAAGGACTCCCCTATTCTATCCACAGAGGATTCCCTCTAGAGTGTACGGGATCCCTACGACCAAAGAGATAAAAGCGTAGAGGATCCTTTCTTCAAATGATTCCTTCGAGACTAACCGATGAAAGCCTAATCATTGAGAACCTAAAATAATTAGCACGGGATTAGACCAACAAATGATTGTCATCATCATCCAAAACATAAGATAGGGAAATGCCCTTACAAACACGTATCCGGTTTGCGATTTAGAATCGTCCGGATCAGTGTCAAAGCTTGCATCAACGTAACCATTTACAATGAGCTCTTTGTCACCTCCATAAACGAGAAACATATCCTTTGTCCTTTTCCGGTATTTCAGGATGTTCTTGACGCTGTCCAGTGATCCACTCCTGGATTACTTTGGTACCTCCCTGCTAGACTTATAGCAAGGCACACATCAGGTCTGGTACACAGCATTGCATACATGATAGAGCCTATGGCTGAAGCATAGGGAACATCTTTCATTTTCTCTCTATCTTCTGCAGTGGTCGGGCATTGAGTCTTACTCAACTTCACACCTTGTAACACAGGCAAGAACCCTTTCTTTGCCTGATCCATTTTGAACTTCTTCAAAACTTTGTCAAGGTATGTGCTTTGTGAAAGTCCAATTAAGCGTCTTGATCTATCTCTATAGATCCTGATGCCCAATATATAAGCAGCTTCACCGAGGTCCTTCATCGAAAAACTCTTATTCAAGTATCCCTTTATGCTATCCAGAAATTCTATATCATTTCCAATCAACAATATGTCATCCACATATAATATTAGAAATGCTACAGAGCTCCCACTCACTTTCTTGTAAATACAGGCTTCTCCAAAAGTCTGTATAAAACCAAATGCTTTGATCACACTATCAAAACATTTATTCCAACTCCGAGAGGCTTGCACCAGTCCATAAATGGATCGCTGGAGCTTGCACACTTTGTTAGCTCCCTTTGGATCGACAAAACCTTCTGGTTGCATCATATACAATTCTTCTTCCAGAAATCCATTCAGGAATGCAGTTTTGACATCCATTTGCCAAATTTCATAATCATAAAATGCGGCAATTGCTAACATGATTCGGACAGACTTAAGCATCGCTACGGGTGAGAAAGTCTCATCATAGTCAACCCCTTGAACTTGTCGAAAACCTTTCGCGACAAGTCGAGCTTTATAGACAGTAACATTACCATCAGCGTCAGTCTTCTTCTTGAAGATCCATTTATTCTCAATGGCTTGCCGATCATCGGGCAAGTCAACCAAAGTCCACACTTTGTTCTCATACATGGATCCCATCTCAGATTTCATGGCCTCAAGCCACTTTGCGGAATCTGGGCTCACCATCACTTCTTCATAGTTTGTAGGTTCATCATGGTCTAGTAACATAACTTCCAGAATAGGATTACCGTACCACTCTGGTGCGGATCTTACTCTGCTTGACCTATGAGGTTCAGTAACAACTTGATCTGAAGTTTCATGATCATCATCATTAACTTCCTCACTAATTGGTGTAGACATCGCAGGAACCGATTTCTGTGATGAACCACTTTCCAATAAGGGAACAGGTATAGTTACCTCATCAAGTTCTACTTTAGTCCCACTCACTTCTTTCGAGAGAAACTCCTTCTCTAGAAAGGATCCATTCTTAGCAACGAATGTCTTGCCTTCGGATCTGTGATAGAAGGTGTACCCAACAGTCTCCTTTGGGTATCCTATGAAGACACATTTTTCCGATTTGGGTTCGAGCTTATCAGGTTGAAGCTTTTTCACATAAGCATCGCAGCCCCAAACTTTCAGAAACGACAACTTTGGTTTCTTGCCAAACAACAGTTCATAACGTGTTGTCTCAACGGATTTTGATGGTGCCCTATTTAACGTGAATGCGGCCGTCTCTAAAGCATAACCCCAAAATGACAGTGGTAAGTCAGTAAGAGACATCATAGATCGTACCATATCTAGTAAGGTACGATTACGACGTTCAGACACACCATTACGCTGTGGTGTTCTGGGTGGCGTGAGTTGCGAAACTATTCCGCATTGTTTCAAATGTAGACCAAACTCGTAACTCAAATATTCTCCTCCACGATCAGATCGTAGAAACTTTATTTTCTTGTTATGATGATTTTCAACTTCACTCTGAAATTCTTGAACTTTTCAAATGTTTCAGACTTATGTTTTATCAAGTAGATATACCCATATCTGCTTAAATCATCTGTGAAGGTGAGAAAATAACGATATCCGCCACGAGCCTCAATACTCATCGGACCACATACATCTGTATGTATGATTTCCAACAAATCTGTTGCTCTTTTCATAGTACCGGAGAACGGCATTTTAGTCATCTTGCCCATGAGGCACGGTTCGCAAGTACCAAGTGATTCATAATCAAGTGGTTCCAAAAGTCCATTAGTATGGAGCTTCTTCATGCGCTTTACACCGATATGACCTAAATGGCAGTGCCACAAATAAGTTGCACTATCATTATCAACTCTACATCTTTTGGCTTCAACATTATGAATATGTGTATCACTACTATCGAGATTCATCAAAAATAGACCACTCTTCAAGGGTGCATGACCATAAAAGATATTACTCATATAAATAGAACAACCATTATTCTCTGATTTAAATGAATAACCGTCTCGCATCAAACAAGATCCAGATATAATGTTCATCCTCAACGTTGGCACCAAATAACAATTATTTAGGTCTAATACTAATCCCGAAGGTAGATGTAGAGGTAGCGTGCCGACCGCGATCACATCGACTTTGGAACCATTTCCCACGCGCATCGTCACCTCGTCCTTTGCTAGTGTTCGCTTAATCTGTAGTCCCTGTTTCGAGTTGCAAATATTAGCAACAGAACCAGTATCAAATACCCAGGTGCTACTGCGAGCTCTAGTAAGGTACACATCAATAACATGTATATCACATATACCTTTGTTCACTTTGCCAGCCTTCTTATCCGCCAAATACTTGGGGCAGTTCCGCTTCCAGTGACCAGTCTGCTTGCAGTAGAAGCACTCAGTTTCAGGCTTAGGTCCAGACTTGGGTTTCTTCTCCTGAGCAGCAACTTGCTTGCTGTTCTTATTGAAGTTCCCCTTCTTCTTCCCTTTACCCTTTTTCTTGAAACTAGTGGTCTTGTTGACCATCAACACTTGATGCTCCTTCTTGATTTCTACCTCCGCAGCCTTTAGCATTGCGAAGAGCTCGAGAATCGTCTTATCCATCCCTTGCATGTTATAGTTCATCACGAAGCTCTTGTAGCTTGGTGGCAGTGATTGGAGAATTCTATCAATGACGCTATCATCCGGAAGATTAACTCCCAGCTGAATCAAGTGATTATTATACCCAGACATCTTGAGTATATGTTCACTAACAGAACTATTCTCCTCCATCTTGCAGCTATAGAACTTATTGGAGACTCCATATCTCTCAATCCAGGCATTTGATTGAAATATTAACTTCAACTCCTGGAACATCTCATATGCTCCATGACGTTCAAAACGTCGTTGAAGTCCCAGTTCTAAGCCGTAAAGCCTGGCACACTGAACTATCGAGTAGTCATCAGCTTTGCTCTGCCAGACGTTCATAACATCTGGTGTTGCTCCTGCAGCAGGTTTGGCACCTAGCGGTGCTTCCAGGACGTAATTCTTCTGTGCAGCAATGAGGATAATCCTCAAGTTACGGACCCAGTCCGTGTAATTGCTACCATCATCTTTCAACTTTGCTTTCTTAAGGAACGCATTAAAATTCAACGGAACAACAGCACGGGCCATCTATCTACAATCAATATAGACAAGCAAGATACTATCAGGTACTAAGTTCATGATAAATTTAAGTTCAATTAATCATATTACTAAAGAACTCCCACTTAGAAAGACATCCCTCTAATCTTCTAAGTGATCACGTGATCCAAATCAACTAAACCATAATCGATCATCACGTGAAATGGAGTAGCTTTCAATGGTGAACATCATTATGTTGATCATATCTACTATATGATTCACGCTCGACCTTTCGGTCTCCGTGTTCCGAGGCCATATCTGCATATGCTAGGCTCGTCAAGTTTAACCTGAGTATTCCGCGTGTGCAAAACTGGCTTGAACCCGTTGTAGATGGACGTAGAGCTTATCACACCCGATCATCACGTGGTGTCTGGGCACGACGAACTTTGGCAACGGTGCATACTCAGGGAGAACACTTTCTTGATAATTAGTGAGAGATCATCTTAAATGCTACCGTCAATCAAAGCAAGATAAGATGCATAAAGGATAAACATCACATGCAATCAATATAAGTGATATGATATGGCCATCATCATCTTGTGCTTTTGATCTCCATCTCCAAAGCACCATTATGATCACCATCGTCACCAGCTTGACACCTTGATCTTTCATCGAAGCATCATGGTCGTCTCACCAACTATTGCTTCTACGACTATCGCTACCGCTTAGTGATAAAGTAAAGCAATTACATGGCGATTGCATTTCATACAATAAAGCGACAACCATATGACTCCTGCCAGTTGCCGATAACTTTTACAAAACATGATCATCTCATACAACAATTTATATATCATCACGTCTTGACCATATCACATCACAACTTGCCCTGCAAAAATAAGTTAGATGTCCACTACTTTGTTGTTGCAAGTTTTATGTGGCTGGTACGGGCTTAGAAAGAACCGTTCTAACCTATGCATCAAAACCACAACAATTTTTTGTCAAGTGTGTTGTTTTAACCTTCAACAAGGACCGGGCGTAGCCACACTCGATTCAACTAAAGTTGGAGAAACAGACACTCACTAGCCACCTGTGTGCGAAGCACGTCGGTAGAACCAGTCTCGCGTAAGCGTACGTGTAATGTCGGTCTGAGCCACTTCATCCAACAATACCGCCGAATCAAAGTATGACATGCTGGTAAGTAGTATGACTATTATCGCCCACAACTCTTTTGTGTTCTACTCGTGCATATAACATCTACGCATAGACCTGGCTCGGATGCCACTGTTGGGGAACGCAGTAATTTAAAAAAAAATCCTACGCACACGCAAGATCTATCTAGGTGATGCATAGCAACGAGAGGGGAGAGTGTGTCCACGTACCCTCGTAAACCGAAAGCGGAAGCGTTTCAATAACGCGATTGATGTAGTCGAACGTCTTCGCGATTTCAATCGATCCAAGTACCGAACGTACGACACCACCGTGTTCAGCCACACATCCAGCTTGATGACATCCCTCGTACTCTTGACCCAGTTGAGGCCGAGGGAGAGTTTCGTCAGCATGACGGCGTGGCGACGGTGATGATGAAGTTACCGGTGCAGGCTTCGCCTAAGCACTACGGAAACTATGACAGAGGATAAACTAGAGGGGACGGGGTTGCCAGCACACGGCTTGGTGTTCTTAATGTGTCTTTGGTGCTAGCCCTACCCTTCTATTTATATGTTGAGCCTTGGGGTCGAAACTTGATTGGAGTAAAAGCCTCCACAAAGTCGGTTTCACCCGAAAGGCAAGAGTCCTTCTCGGACTCCAGGGCCAGACGCCAGGGTTCCCGGCGTCTGGACCCAGACGCCAGGGACCCTGGCGTCTGACCCCTGGACTCCACAAAACTTCCTTTGCGCTTTCCAAAAACCTTGTGGGATTTCCCCTTTGGCCCAAATAACGTGTTCTCGTACCCAAACATTTCGGGAAACATCCGGAACCCCTTCCGGTGAATTCCGGAACCCTTCCGGGATCAAACACTATTATCCCATATATCAAACTTTATCTCCGGACCATTCCGGAGTTCCTCGTCATGTCCATGATCTCATCCGGGACTCCGAACAACCTTCGGTTACATCAAATCACATAACTCATAATACAATCATCATCGAACGTTAAGCGTGCGGACCCTATGGGTTCGAGAACTATGTAGACATGACCGAGACACATCTCCGTTCAATAACCAATAGCGGAACCTGGATGCACATATTGGCTCCTACATATTCTATGAAGATCTTTATTGGTCAAACCGCATAACAACATACGTTGTTCCCTTTGTCATCGGTATGTTACTTGCCCGAGATTCGATCGTCGATATCTCATTACCTAGTTCAATCTTGTTACCGGCAAGTCTCTTTACTCATTCCGTAATGCATCATCCCGTAACTAAATCATTAGTCACATGCTTGCAAGGCTTATAATGATGTGCATTACCGAGAGGGCCCAGAGATACCTCTCCGAACACGGAGTGACAAATCCTAATCTCGATCTATGCCAACCCAACAAACACCATCGGAGACACCTGTAGAGCATCTTTATAATCACCCAGTTATGTTGTGACATTTGGTAGCACACAAAGTGTTCCTCCGGTAAACGGGAGTTGCATAATATCATAGTCATAGGAACATGTATAAGTCATGAAGAAAGCAATAGCAACATACTAAATGATCGAGTGCTAAGCTAACGGAATGGGTCAAGTCAATCACATCATTCTTCTAATAATGTGATCCCGTTAATCAAATGACAACACATGTCTATGGCTAGGAAACATAACCATCTTTGATCAACGAGCTAGTTAAGTAAAGGCATACTAGTGACACTCTGTTTGTCTATGTATTCACACAAGTATTATGTTTCCGGTTAATACAATTCTAGCATGAATAATAAACATTTATCATGATATGAGGAAATAAATAATAACTTTATTATTGCCTCTAGAGCATATTTCCTTCAAGTAGGCCATCTCAGAGCCGCGCCGAAGCACAAGTAGAGACACGTCGCTCTAGGAAGCCACAAATCCCAGTCGATGAGCGTGATGAGCGAACCGTTGGTACCACGTGCGGGGCGCCTGCTTGAGTCCATAGAGGGACTTGTGGAGCAGGCAGACGTGGTGAGGGTGTGTAGGGTCGATGAAGCTGGGCGGCTGCTCACAATGTGCCACCTCGTCGAGATCTCCATGGAGAAAGGTGTTCTTGACGTCCAGGTGATGAACCGGCCAAGCATGTGAGACGGTGATGCTAAGCACAACGTGAATCATGGCCGGCTTGATGACGGGACTAAAAGTCTCATCATAGTCAATACCTGGCTACTGCGAGAATCCATGGACCACCCACCTGGCCTTGTACCGAGCAAGGGCACCATCAGCACTAAACTTGTGCTTGAAGATCCACTTCCCTGAAACAACGTTAGCACCAACTGGACGAGGAACAAGAGTCCAAGTGTAGTTCTAAATAATAGCATCGTACTCCTTGGACATGGCCGCACACCAAAGAGGATCCTGGAGAGCAGAGTGATAGGTGTTGGTGAAAGTGCAACTATCCCTGGGTGGTTTTGGTAATGATCAACAACATATAGCTCATTGAACTAATGCTATTTCAAGACGAATATTTCAGGAAAGTTCAATGATTGGCTTGGCATGGATTAGGAATGTGGACCCCTCAAAATGCTAAGGACAAATGATTGGCTCAGGCTTTAAAGCTCAAGACTCTACATTTTACTTTTAGTGATCCAAGATCACATTGAGTCTATAGGAAAAGCCAATACTATTAAAAGGGGATGAGGTGTTGCTTAGTGGCTTACTTGCTCAAGGTGCTTAGTGATATGCTCCAAAGCCCTCAACCACTTTCTCATATCCACATATGTCCCATACCAAAAGTCAAACTCGGCCCCACCGATTTGATCTATCCGGCGCCATCGAGTTCATTTGATATAGCCACTGCAAGAAACCCTAGTCAATTCAGTCTCACCGATAGGGATCTCGGTCTCACCGAGATGGGATTGCAAACTCTATGTTTCCCTTTGTAACGTTTCGGTCTAACCGAGATGAGCGATCGGTCCCACCGAGTTCGCAATGCAAACTCTTTGTTTCCCTTTCGTAACATTTCGGTCTCACCGAGATGAGCGAATCGGTCCCACCCAGTTTGCCTGACCAACTCTTTGGTTAGCTTATTACAAAAGTCGGTCCCACGGAGTTTGTGTAATCGGTCTCACCGACATTATGTTATACCCTAACCCTAAAGAAATCGATCCAACCGAGTTGACATGTCGGTCCCACCAAAATGCCTAACGGTCACATTATGAACTAAATCAGTCCAATCGAGTTTTCTGATTCGATCCCACCGAGTTTAGTAAATTGTGTGTAACTGTTAGATTTTGTGTGGATGCTATATATACCCCTCCACCCTCTCTTCATTCGTGGAGAAAGCCATCAGAACATGCCTACACTTCCAGCATTCATTTTCTGAGAGAGAACCACCTACTCATGTGTTGAGACCAAGATATTCCATTCCAACCACATAAATCTTGATCTATAGCCTTCCCCAAGTTGCTTTCCACTCAAATCATCTTTCCACCAAATCCAATCCTATGAGAGAGAATTGAGTGTTGGGGATACTATCATTTGAAGCACAAGAGCAAGGAGTTCATCATCAGCACACCATCTATTACCTTTTGGAGAGTGGTGTCTCCTAGATTGGTTAGGTGTCACTTGGGAGCCTCTATCACGATTGTGGAGTTGAACCAAGGAGTTTGTACAGGCAAGGAGATCGCCTACTTCATGAAGATCTACTCTAGTGAGGAAAGTCCTTCGTGGGCGATGGCCATGGTGGGATAGACAAGGTTGCTTCTTCATGGACCCTTCGTGGGTGGAGCCCTCCGTGGACTCGCGCAGCCGTTACCCTTCGTGGGTTGAAGTCTCCATCAACATGGATGTACGATAGCACCACCTACTGGAACCATGCCAAAAATCTTCGTGTCAACATTGTGTTTGCTCCCTCCAAACTCCTCCCTGTTACCTTCATATGCAATGATTTACATTCTGCTGCTATACTCTTAGAATTGCATGTGTAGGTTGATTTCTTGACTTGTGCTAAGTTGCTAAAATCTGCCAAGACTTAAAATTGGGAAAAGGCTAGATTTTTATTTGGTCAAGTAGTCTAATCACACCCCCTCTAGACATACTTTCGATCCTACAGTTGGGAATAGGGGATATGCAGGAGTGTTCAGCCAAAAGATTAAGTTTGTCAATGGGATGAAAAATGCCACGCTTGGCGAGAGTGAGCATGGTATGGGTGTTGGTGGTGGAAGCGGTGCTGCCCCAAGAGCGATGAGGAGGGGGAGGGGGTGGCGGCGATGGTGGGGAAAGGGACTGGCCGAGGGACGCAGACGGGGGCGGCACAGGTGAGGCGGGAGCTGTGGCGATCGACGTCGGGGGTACAAGCCCCGAGCCATGCAAAGAGGGCTGAGCCGAGGAGGCCGGAGCCATGTTGGGCTGGCCCGCCAGGGGCGTGGCGACCGTGGAAGCCGGCTATGTGGCGACCAGGTCTAGGAGAAAGTCGAGATTGTCCGGACACTGAGCGGTGTGAGTGGTGGCAAAGGGAAAGGTGTGTTCGTCAAAAATGACATGGCGGGAGATGATGATGCGGCATGACGATAAGTCTAGACACCGGCAACCGCGGTGCGACGCAGGATACCCAAGGAAAACGCATGCGGTGGAGCGAGGGTCGCGTTTATGAGGTGCCGTGGCGGACTGATTTGGATAGCATAGGTAGCTGAAGACATGAAGGTCGGAGAAGGAGGGTGGCTCTTGGTATAGGAGTGTATACGGGATCCGGAAATCCAATGCTTGGCTTGGACGATGGTTAAGCAAGAAGGTCGCAACGACAAGGGCCTCGGCCCAGTACGCGGGAGGCATATAAGCTTGAAATAGTAGGGTGCGAGTGATGTCGTTGAGCATGCAAAGGGAACGTCCGGCCTTGCCATTTTGAGGAGAAGTGTACGGGTTCTCCACGTGCCATACTGTCACGCCCAATATGCGACCCTATCCTAAAGGAACTCACAAGTCCCACCAAGGATAGAAGCGCATATTGGAGACGCTTTTGCAAGGTGGATATCATTACATAGTACCATTACATAATAGTTGGGGATACATACAAGAGGCATACAATGCCACATGAATACAACATCATCATACATAGGGCAACATCCAACTACGATTGAAACATAAACAGAAACTCAAACGACATCCACCCTGCTAGCACAGGCTACCGACCTGGAACCTATCTCCTAAACGACGAAGCAGAAGAAGAACTCAAAACAAGCAAGCATCCCTCTCACGTCATGATCATCGTAGTACCTGTACCTGCAACTATTGTTGTAGTAATCTGTGAGCCACGAGGACTCAGCAATCCCATTACCATGGGTATCAAGACTAGCAAAGCTTAATGGGAATGGAAATGGATAAGTGGTGAGGTTGCTGCAGCGACTAAGCATATATGGTGGGTAACATACGCAAATAAGAGCGAGAAGAGAAGAAACGCAACGGTCGCAAACTAGTAATGATCAAGAAGTGATCCTAATACTAATTACATCCAAACATAACCCTAAACCGTGTTCACTTCTGAGACTCTGCCGAGAAGAGACCATCACGGCTACACACATGGTTGATGCATTTTAATTAAGTCAAGTGTCAAGTTCTCTACAACCGATATTAACAAATTCCCATCTGCCACATAACCGCGGGCACAACTCTCGAAAGTTTAAACCCTGCAGGGGTGTCCCAACTTAGCCCATTATAAGCTCTCACGACCAACGAAGGATATTCCTTCTCCCGGGAAGACCCGATTAGTCTCAGAATCCCGGTTACAAGACATTTCGACAATGGTAAAACAAGACCAACAAGACCGCCCGAATGTGCCGACAAATCCCAATAGGAGCTGCACATATCTCATTCTTAGGCCACAACGGATGAGACAAGCTACGAGTTAAACCAGCCCTCAAGTTTCCCCGAAGTGGCCCCGCAGGCTCCTCAGTTCGGACCAACACTTAGAGAAGCACTGGCCCGGGGGGGTTTAAAATAAAGATGACCCTCGGGTTAATTACTCCCAAGGGAAAGGTTATAGGTTGTTAGGAAAATGTAAAACCAAAGTTGGGCCTTGCTGGAGGAGTTTTATTCAAAGCGAACTATCAAGGGGTTCCCGTACACCTGGCCGCGCAAGGAACACAAAATCAAGGAACATAACACCTGTATGACGGAAACTAAGGTGGCAAGAGTGGAACAAAACACCGGGCATAAGGCCGAGCCTTCCACCCTTTACCAAGTATATAGATGCATTAATTAAATAAGAGATATTGTGATATCCCAACATAATCATGTTCCAACATGGAGCAATCTTCAACTTCACTTGCAACTAACAACGCTATAAGAGAGGCTGAGCAAAAGCGGTAACATATCCAAACAACGGTTTGCTAGGAAGGGTGAAAAGGTTAGAGGCTGACATGGCAATTTGGGAGGCTTGAAAAACAAGTGATAGGTAGCGCAGCAAAGCGATAGAATGAAGCAACTAGCATAGCAATGATAGTAGTGAGATCCAGGGTAACGGTCATCTTGCCTGAAATCCCTCTAGGAAGAAGAACGAGTTCATGAAGAAGATGAACGGATGAAGACGGACCAAGCGTAGTCGAACGAATCCTCACGATCGCAATGAAACAGGAACTATCGAGAAGAAGCACAACCAGAAAGAAGCAAACACCACGGTAAACACACAACACATAAACATGACATGGTGCTCAACCAAGTATGATGCATGACAAATGTTATATGATGATACTCATGGCAAGAGACGATGCATACAAGAACAACACATCAAAGCAAGTTTAAATGAGGCCGGAAACAACATATGACAAATCCGGTAAGTCCTCATATGCAAATTTTGAAATTGGTCCAGAACTTAATAAACCATATGTTCAAGTTGTTAACCAGCAATTTAAGATGCACCAAGATGATCTACACAAAATTCTAGTCAACTTACATATAAAGTTCATTTAGTTCGGAGCTACGGCTTAGAAGATATGAGCAAAACAAGTTAAACATGGTGTTGATGCAAAATACATTCAAACATCAAGCAAACACTCTCAAAACAAGGATTCAACATGACATGATGCAACTACATGCAATTCTAGACAAGTTTCATATAGAGCATGCTCAAAACGGAGCAACGGTGCAACACACACTCTAAACAAGATACAACAACAATCTGCCCAAAACAGCAAGTAGGCATTTTGCAAACATCAAAACAACATGCTACAGGAATCTTATGAGCACAAACTTGACATTCACTTCATGTACAGATAACATACTTTAAATATCAGCAAGTTTAAAGTTCATAGGCATCAAGGTTAAACCAATATGATCAATGCAAAAAGCAACTTTATAACACAGGAGCATATACATGAGCAGAGTTAATATGATGGCATGTTGGAGGCATGAAACAAAGATGCTATAGCAACTATACATAGCAACCAAGGACATGGCATCAAAGTACGCATAACAAAGAGCAAATAACATTATCATGGCATCATATACATATCGCTCATGGATTAGTAGGAACCAACATGACAAGATTGAATGTTGAAACAGTTTCAGCAAGTGTAAAACAGCAACTTTATGATGGCATGTTTGCAAGCATGGAACAGAGGCATATGACATCAAAAATTAGCAATCATGGCATGTGAACAGAGTACTCATAGCATACTACAAAATATGTAATTGGAGCATCTCCAGAAGAGGCACGGATCACTCAAAAACAAGCTCAGAACAAGGCATCATGAAGTTAACAGAAATCTGGAACAACATCTAAGCATCTTCCTGGCAATGAGAACATATGCTACAGGACAAATTTAGGACATCAAAAGGCATGTAATGATAGAGCATAACATAGACAAAACAACATATCAACTAAGCATCTCCAGATTATGCATGGATTAATTGGTAGCATCAAGTAAACATGGCATCATGATATGACAGAAACAAACTTGACAGAACATTAATAGCAAGTGGCCCACTTCACAAGCTTGATTCACTCACTATATGGCATATAAAAATACATGGATTGCACCTCTGTAAATATGGCATAAAAATTCTCCTAAAACATGTATACATCATGCTCATAGGATGCACACACAAAACACAAAAAAAATGACAAATCAGCAAGTTACAGCAGTTTTTCAGCAGTTAACAACAACATGCACTTTTACAACAGGGATTAAGATGTCAATATGCACCCTAACATGAATTAAAGGCACACCAACATGTAAAGCATGAAGATCAGAACATGCGTATATCAAGATCATCATCTGTTAACTTCATCTAAACATCAACTGGGACAAAGTTGTGGCCCTCACAAGATGCACAAATGATGTTAACAATCAGCAGATTCCAGCAGTTTATATCATTTAGCAGTTTTGCAACAAAGATTAAGGCATCAATATGAATAGTAACATGAATGCAAACTACTCCATCATGAAGAGCATCAAGTGATGAAGATTTTGACATATCATACACGCAAAATGGAGCCACATGCACAAAGATATGACATGATGAAGATGCACACATGAAGTTTGAAAATCTAGGACTTCGCCATTTTCAGGAAAAAAACAGGATGAGCGCTTTTTAGCGGGCGGGATTCAAAGGCTGCTCACCATGGGCTCGGCCCAGGTTGGAGAGGAGGCGGGCCGGCGGGGAGCTGGGCTAGGCCGCGGCTTCGGCTGGGCCTTGGGGAGGGGCGGCCCACACGGGAGTCAATGCGAGCAGCGACGCTCGTCGTCTCCTCGCTCTCGAACGGGATGATGCAGGGGCGGCGGCGTCTTGCACGAGCTCCGGCGACGCGGGACCAAGGCAGTGGCTGCAGGAATGGGCGAATCCGGCAGGGAGGTCGCCGGATCTGGCCGGACTCGTGGCGGAGGAGGCGGACGGCGGCGGTATCGGCAGTTCCCTGCGAAGGAGAGGGAGGGAGCATGAGAGAGGAGAGAAAGAGAGGAAGGGGCGGAGTCGCACGCAGGGGGAGGCGATGCCTGGTCGCCGGCGTTGGAGCCTCCGGTGGCCGCCGGCGGTGCCGACAAGGTGCGGCGCAGGCGCAGGGAAGCGCTTAGGGGCGGAGGCAAAGGCCAGGAGGCGCGAGTGCTCGGCGACGAAACAGCGGGCGGTGGCGGGCACTAGTTCGGGCCCGGCGGGCCAGGTCTGGGCTCACGGGCCCGCGGCGATGGGGAGAAGAGAGGAGGTGGAGGCAAGTGGCGGCTGGGGGTTGGGGACGCACGGAAAACGAGGGGGAGGCTAGGGTTTCCAAAACAGGAGGGCTAGGCCTTCCTTTTATAGTAGGGAGGGCTATGTTAGGGGGTTTTAGTCCGTTTTTGGACCGTACGATCGCCATCGGACGGTCCGGAGCGGAGGGGTGGTATAGGTGGACTAGATGGGATGTGTAGCATGCATTGGGCTGAGAAGAGAGAAACGAAGTGCATCCCGGCGGCAGTTTCGGAGATCGAAACGTCCGACGAATATACCGGCTATATCGCGGTCACATGTTTAATGGTTGGGCTATCAAACGGACTCCGAATGCGATGAAATTTGACAGACGGTCTACCTACACTATAATAAGACCGCACGCCAACTTTCACCCCATTCTGAGAACATTTTTTGGTGGCTCACAAAACAAGAACTGAGGGGTGCGACGGGCGCGTGCGAATGTGGTTGGGCTCAAAACGGATAACAGAGAGAACCGGGGGAACCCGAACGAATGCATGTTTTAAAAAAACATGCCGATGAAATACAGATGATGACATGACAAAGTGCAACAGGCAAGCAAATGACATGGCAACAACGACGAATGACTGGAAGACACCTGGCGCATCGGATTCAGGGCGTTACACATCCTCACAACAGTTTGTCGATATCATGACGAAGGGCTTACCGTCCCAGCTCTTCCTGGACTTTCGGTACAGTTTATGCGTTCGACCGACGCACAAAGTGGAGGAATGTTAACGTATAACTTTGTATAGCTAACCTCGCGTATTCCGTTTACATACGGTTGTACATATACGCGTATAGGGTTTATTTCTTGGTCTCCAAGACTTGTAATCCTGCTATAAATATATGAGCCAATTGCCCCTTGAGAGGCGTCTTCCCTCAAACCTTTTCATGTTTATAGGCCTTGCACTCATCAGTCCGCTGCAGGCTAATCTGCAGGCGTGGCACTAAAGTTGCCCAAAGAGCACCAAAGTGAGCTGCCGGCCTCCTTTGGCTCCTCTCCCCTAAAAAGCTTAGGTTCCCCTGCCTCCTGTCGGCACTGCCGCCGGTCCGTCCCATCTCCGATGGCCTTAGAGCCACGGGGACATCATGGATCTCGACCCTTGCTGACGGGAGGTGTCGTGGAATTGTCATGGCAGATGTCCTAGTGAAAGGACTTAGTCGTGGAGCCATCGCAACTATGAAGCTTAAAGGGGTTAATCGGGACAAAGGACACGAGGTTTATACTAGTTCGGCCCCTTACGGTGAAGGTAAAAGCCTACGATCCAGTTTTGAGTGGGATTGCTTATGTCTCGATAACCAGGGAGCAAATCGCTTGACCTAGCTCTCGAGTTGTTGTTACTTGCCCTGAACCGCCGCCGGGTCCTCCCTTTATATACAAAGGTCGACGCCCAATGGCTCTGCAGAGTCCCGGTCGGCTCATAAACAGTGTCTAGCTTGGTCTCTTAACTATTCTTGCCTTACAATACAAGTCACGCATACATGGCGGTTTCTCACTACGAGCCTTAAGTCGCCTCTTGGCCTTGGGCCCTTAACTAAACCGTCATCTATCTCCTGGGTCTTGTGCTTCAAGAATATTTGCAAGTATGACCCGGCCCCTCCTGTGCGGGTCATACCAATAGTTATATCCCCAACATTAGGCCCCAAATTGATTTGAACTGGTTTCATGTCAATCTTCGACACTTAAAGAAAGAATCTTCTGCCTTTATGAAATTTTTGTAACCCACCATGATGTCATCCTCTGGATTTGTGGTAACCCGCCATGATGTCACCTGTCATAAAAGCACGTTTTATCCAATGCATCCCAACAAATCTTTGTCTTGATGACCATCCCGAAAATCGAGGCGTCCTTGTAGTTGGATAACTCATATTTTCGGCCTCCTCGTTTTTCGCGCTCTTTTAGTGGCCCTTCCTTATAAATAGACCCGACTAGGTCTTCCTCATTCTTTCGTTCGCGTCTTCTTCCTCTCTCCCCCATCTGCCACTGGAGCTTCGCCGCCACCGTCGCAGTGCATCTCGTCTTCGTCGACTTTGGCCGCTACATCAACCTGATCTTGACCAGAAAACAGTGGCGCCCTTCCGCAGCAAATCTTTTGCAGTAATTTTCCCTTTCTGCACCATAGATCCATGCTAGGGCTTAGCGTGTTCTTCTATACTGCGCGAAGTTCATCTGAGTTCTTGTGTTCCATCTACTATGGCTTCTTTCGATCCAAAAATCCCATAGATCTTATGCGGTACATGTTCCGCATCCATTTTGGGCACCAGTAGATCTCCTTTCCATGTAAGAAAACCTCATTATAGCGCATGAACTCCTCTGCGCCCTGTTTTAGGTCTAGAAAATTTTCTTTTCTGAACATCTGTTTGATCCAAAATAACAGCTGCAAATTGTGAAACATGTTTGTACAACACTTAGGAAAAATCTGCACTTGTTAGATTTATCTAGTCATGGTGACTCTGATCGCCAGCTTTAAGGAGGCAATGCTTAATTAATAACTTAAACCATCCTTGGCGGTTCAAATAGTCTTGACGGCTTATAGAGCCTATGGCGGCTTAAACAACCATGACATAATTATCCTTATACCATTAGGCCCCTCCATAAGCCACCATCTTGAATATGCACAGTAATATATATATATATATATATATATATATTCTGCCCGGCTTAAATTTTAATTGGCACTTTTACTTTGTCTTAGGCTTTCAATCAGAATGGCACCAAAGGCACCTACCTCCTGCAACTGGGTTAAATCCATTGTCACTGACAGCACCTTGGATGACTTTGTGAAGACCGGCTATCTGCCGAAGAAAGAAGTCATGCCTTATCGTGCACCTGACCCGGAGGAAGAATTTCCTCAACCCAAAGATGGAGAGGTTGTTGTTTTCACAGATCATATGAACCGGGGTTTCACTCCTCCTGGCTCAAAATTCTTCAGAGACGTGCTAAATTTCTTTGATCTTCACCCACAAGACATCGGACCCAATTCCGTGTCTAATATCTGCAACTTCCAAGTATTCAGCGAAGTATACCTTGGAGAAGAACCCAATTTCTTGCTCTTCAGAGAACTGTTTTATTTGAACCGCCAGAATGAGTGCGCTAGTGGTCAGAGCTTAGAGCTTGGCGGTGTCTCAATCCAGCGCCGTAGAGACGTGATCTTCCCTTACGCCAACCCACCGAGCCACCCCAAAGACTGGAATATGACGTGGTTTTACTGCAAAGATACCTCCCCGGCTGGTGAAAAACCTCTGTCCGGCTTTCGTGCCCTTCGTCTTGGGCCCAACCATCATCTGCCTGACAAGATTACAGCCGCTGGACATAAATCACTTGCCCCCACTTTGGCCAAGATCAAGGCTCTCCTGGGGAACGGGTTGACAGGCATCGACCTGGTCCGGGTTTGGCTCGCCTGGCAGGTTATTCCATTGAGCCGTCGCTCTGGCTTGATGTGTGAGTACACTGGCGCAAAGAATGATCCTCTGTGTCACAGCCCTGATGACTTACCCGACGATGTCATTGATGATATGACCAAGTCTCTTCTGAACGAAAGCCTGGCGGACTGTGGTAAGGTGGGCTTAGCCCCCTTCTGCAAGGCTAACCCGGCCCCAAAGGTAAACCGCCCATGTGAAATAACTACTTTAATTTTTCAATGTTTCACCCATACTTGTGCATATGCTAATCTTTGTAGGCGGGTGATAAATTCTGGAAGGTTAAATATGACCATGAAGCTGTCAAGAAAGCTAGAAAAGAGAAGAGAGCCGCCAGGAAAGAAGCTGCCAAAAGGAAGGGCAAGAAGGCCACCGCCTCTGGCCTACTTCGGCTAGCAGACTCTTCTGAGTCGGAGGTAGCCCTTGATTCCCTTGGCTCATTTTTTAATCATCTTATTGACACTGATATCAGCAGGAGGACACAGGAGCAAGTCGTAACAAGGCTGATGAGGTAACTATCCTTTCCTCCAACTCCGAGCCTTTGCCAAGACGGAAAGTCCGCAGAGTGACCCGGAAAGTAAGGTTTTCTCATCCTTTAGCTCATCACGATCCTCGATTTATTTTGAAGCGGCAAATTCACGAGAGCCGGAGGCAGACCCGGACCAGCAAGGATGCGGAGCTCTCCTCCGGCTTACCCAGCACCCCAAGGAAACGCAGGAATGAGGTCACTTCTATTTTAAACATCTTTTATCCCTTGGCGGGTCTCTTTCATCTACCGCTCAATTCTTCTTACTCGGATTACCAGGACACTTCCCCTTCCTCCGGCGACTCACTACAGTCCAACCTGCCAGCTTTCAAGACTGCACCAGGGTATGATAATCTGCTTATCTTGTATTTACTTTAATCCCTTGCATCTATACTAATCTTTATTTTGACGCAGTGGACAAGCCAAGCCCAGCAAACGGGTTAGGAAAAGCAAACCAGCTGAAGACACAGTCGTGACTAAGCCGGTTCTTAAAACAGCTGTGCCGGACTCAAACACTCATGAGCTGCCATCTGAGCCAGCTCAAGACTTACCAACTCCCGCTACTGACCTGCCCATTGAACGAGCCGCCGATGAATCAGAGAATCCAGAGGCCCCTAGCCCGGTCAGGACTGATGACCCTCAAAGTGCTGATGTTGAAATCACCAGAACTGGCTTTGTTGAGCCGGGAAGACCATCTGTATTGGCCAAGTGCCCCGCCAAGGAAGAACTTCTGGACCACCGCCGGGTCAAGATGGATGTTGCAAACTATGCTCATATGAGTATTGGAGACATCTTTTCTGGTTACATGAACCAAGTGCATAGTAGCCGGAACCTCGAGATTGATATGGTGAATCAGATGCACCAAAAATTCGAGGTATAAACCGTTATCTTTCATTCATTCATCTTTACTATGCTAGTCCCCAAGTCTACTGATTATAATGTTTATGTTGTAGACTTTAGAAAGAAACTTAATGATATTAGTAACATAGATGAATAAAACATATAAGAAGTCCAGCTTACTCTGTAGTCCCCAAGGGGCAGCTTAACCAATATGGTTGAGCCGGTCCTTATAGAAAAAATACTTACTGGTCTTTGAACAGCAATATGCATTAGCCCCCAAGTGCCAAGTATTATTGATTGCAAAATGCTTGGGACTTACTCTTATGAATCGTCGTCTTATGAACCGTCATTGAAAATAAAATTCTTCGGTAACATTAGCCCCCAAGTGCCAAGTGTTGTTGCTGGCAAAATGCTTGGGACTTTAATATTACATAAAAATTGGCTTGATTTTGACTCTGTATTTGTATAGGCCACCACGAGCCAACTCGAATCCGAAGTGACTGATCTGAAAAGCCGCCTTGAAGCCCAAGAGACAGAAATCCAAAAGGCTGACACCAAGTTCAAATTAGCGTTTCTGAACAAGAAAAACTGAAGAAAGAATTTGAAGTTGAAAAGAAAGCCTGGCCTGATGAAAAGGCTGCATTGATTAACCGAGCTGAAAAGGCACAGGCGGCTCTGGAAGAAGCCACCGGTGAATTAACCGGTTTAAAGTGCCACATCTCTCAGATGGTCTCAGCGATCTTTGGTAAGTCGCCCTGCGAGTGTTTAAATGTTTAAGCCTTTCAATTGATCATAAAACTAGAATTAACTCACCTGATCACGTTTATACAGGCCCCAGGAGCTCAAATTTGAACCAAGACATGCTGATCAAACTAAAGGTAGTGCACACTTTGGTGAAGCAATTGTACACCGGGTCTCAACATGCATTAGCCACGGTGGCTTTGTCGAATGAAGTGCCAACCCTCCTGGTAGAGGTCTTGAAGAAGCTTTCCGTGCTCCTTCAACGGTTCAATGAACTGTGGCGGTTAGCTGCAAGAGCCGGAGCGGTAAACGCTTTAAGCCGTGCCAAGGCTTGGTTACCAGAATTAGACCCAGCCGACATTGCCACCGACTATCCAAGCCTGAAGGAAGACGGCACTCCTTTTGAAGAGGCAGACTTTACCGCTTGCGTAAAGGAGATATGCCCCGTGGCTACTCTAATAGCAAATGAAGTGGATCTTACCAAATACCAGGCGGGTTATGATGAAGAGAATCGGAGAATTCCAACACCTCACTATGAAGTAACCAGTTTGATTCCTCCACTCCATAAGCACACCTTCGCCCCTGAAGTTGACACGGCCGGCCTAGTTGATGCTGAAGCTGAATTTGAAGCTTTGAACAACATTGACTGGTCATCATCAATCCTCCAGGAAAGGGAGCAGGGCGAAGACGCGGAGAGGGCTAACCCGGACGCTTCAGGACAATCATGAAGGCTGACCTGCCATGGCGGCTCATACCTGGGATGTATTGAAAAAACAATGTGAATCATTTGGACTCAGGGAGTCCTGTAATAGAATAGAAATAAC
This sequence comes from Triticum aestivum, assembly GCF_018294505.1. Taxonomy (NCBI): domain Eukaryota; kingdom Viridiplantae; phylum Streptophyta; class Magnoliopsida; order Poales; family Poaceae; genus Triticum; species Triticum aestivum. Next base: position 549,179,373 of record NC_057798.1, on the reverse strand, counting down.
TTTTATTTTGGTCGTGCCATCGTGCACGCTTTAATGCTTAACATTAGTAAACTATCGTATTATATCCATCCATGTTACTTTGCATCTGCTTATTGTATGCTTGATCAGACCTTTTGAACTATCCTGCATATGAAAACAGACTTACAAGATCCCTTGGCGGCTTACCGCCAGGCAGGTAAAATGGAACTTAAAAAGAGTCATAGATTAACTTGTTATAAAAAACACAACTATGATCTTACACCTGTGACTTCTTAAATTTGCACCATCGGCTCACATGACCCGGTCGATAAGGGTGATAACCCAGTCTTTGGACCCCAAAATTTCAAAGGTATAATGATGCTCATATACCGACGACTCATCCGTCAATACTAAGCCGGGTTAACAATGACCATACTTATACTTGTAAACCTTAGAAAGATCTCAAGTCAAATAAAGGGTGCTTCCAAAGAAAACTTAAACCAAAATATAATATAAAAACTTCAAGGCTACTGATTCGAATACGATCAGTAAACCGTTCCAAAGGGGTTAAGCTAGGATTCGAATACGATCATGTAGCCCCCAGTGGCTTTGGCGTTGCGCCGATCAAAAGGGTACCGACAGCTATTTTCTCTTCGGTTCGAATACGACCTATGTTTGAACAGGAAGCCCCCTAATGACCTTGAGAGTTTTTTAACGACTCTGATTCGAATACGATCAAAGTCGGTTCCCAAAAGGGGTGAAGCTATGATTCGAATACGATCAAGAAGCCCCCTAGTGAGCTCGGCAGTGTGCCAATCAAAAGGGTACCGATAGTTATGTTCTCTTTGGTTCGAATACAACCTATGTTTGAACATGAAGCCCCCTGATGATCATAATTTTTTAATGACTAGATTCGAATACGGTCGTAAGCCGGATCAAGCGGATTAAGCCGGATCAAATGTGATCAGCCCCCAAGTGATCATGTGAGATAATAATGATAATAACAATGACAAATTTACCTTTGAGGAAGGAAAAAGGACAGAGGTCCTGCTTTATTATTTATCATAATATATACATTGTCAAAATATGTACATCAGGAGAGCCTATGGCTCAAGTGTAGTAAGGCCGAAGATGAGCGATATTCCACGGCCGACGGGTCTCCTCCTCCGACTTACGTGAGTCTTTGCGCTCTCGAACATCGATAAGGTAATATGACCCGTTGTTCAAGTTCTTGCTGACCACAAAGGGCCCTTCCCAAGGTGGGGATAACTTGTGCGCATCAGTTTGATCCTGGATGAGCCGGAGCACCAAATCACCTTCCTAAAAGGCTCTGGACTTAACCCGACGGCTGTGATATCAGCGCAAGTCCTATTGGTAAATCGCTGGACGGGCTGCTGCCAAGTCCCGTTGTTCATCTAACAGGTCAAGAGCATCCTGACGCGCCTGCTCGTTGTCCGCTTCAACATAAGCTGCCACGCGAGGCGAGTCATGACAGATGTCGCTAGGGAGAACCGCCTCAGCTCTGTAGACCATGAAGAAAGGCGTATAACCCGTAGATCTGTTGGGAGTAGTGTTAATGCTCCACAACACAGAGGGTAACTCCTCAACCCAGCAACCCGACGTCCATTGCAGGGGGACCAAAAGCCGGGGTTTGATGCCTTTCAAGATCTCCTGATTGGCTCTCTCGGCTTGACCATTGGATTGAGGGTGAGCCACTGATGAAACATCAAGCCGAATATGCTCACGTTGACAAAATTCTTCCACGACGCCTTTAGACAGATTGGTAACATCGTCAGTTATAATACTGTGTGGAAAGCCGAAGCCAAATATCACCTTCTTCATGAAAAGAACCGCCGTAGCTGCATCACACTTACTGACTGGCTCTGCCTCAACCCACTTTGTAAATTTGTCAACTGCCACCAAGAGGTGGGTCTTTTTATCTTTGGACCTTTTAAAAGGCCCAACCATGTCAAGCCCCCAGACTGCAAACAGCCAAGTAATCGGAATCATCCTCAATTCTTGAGTCGGCACATGAGCCCGTCTTGAGAACTTCTGACAACCGTCACATTTGCTGACCAATTCTTCTGCATCAGCATGAGCCGTCAGCCAATAGAATCCATGACGGAAAGCCTTGGCCACGAGGGATATTGACCCGGCGTGATGACCACAATCCCCTTCATGAATCTCACGAAGAATTTCTTGGCCTTCTTCAGGAGAGACGCAATGCTGAAACGCCCCTGTGACACTGCGATGATGCAACTCGCCACCGACAATCGTCATAGACTTAGAGCACCGGGTTATCTGTCTGGCCAAGGTTTCATCCTCAGGCAGCTCGCCCCAGGTCATGTAAGCCAAATATGGCACCGTCCAATCTAGAATGACATGAAAAGCCGCCACCAATTGTGCTTCTGGGTCAGGAACAACCAAGTCTTCCTCTATGGGCAACTTGACAGAAGGGTTATGCAGAATATCCAAGAAAGTATTAGGCGGCACCGGCTTACACTGAGATCCCAGCCGGCTTAAAGCATCAGCCGCCTCGTTCTTTCTGCGGTCAATGTGCTCCACTTGGTAACCCTTGAAGTGTCCAGCAATTGTATCAACTTCACGGCGATAAGCCGTCATGAGAGGATCCTTAGAATCCCACTTGCCTGATACCTGCTGAGCCACCAGATCTGAGTCGCCGAAACATCTTACCCGGCTTAAGCTCATCTCCTTAGCTATCCGGAGACCATGGAGTAAGGCTTCGTACTCAGCTGCATTGTTAGTACAGGGAAACATCAACCGTAGCACATAACAAAATTTGTCACCTCGAGGGGAAGCTAAAACAACTCCAGCCCCCGAGCCCTCCAATTGCCTGGACCCGTCAAAGTGAATAGTCCAATATGTGTTGTCTGGCTTTTCTTCAGGTATCTGCAGCTCTGTCCAATCATTGATGAAATCCACTAGTGCTTGAGATTTAATAGCTATACATGGCACATACTTTAAGCCGTGAGGCCCAAGCTCAATGGCCCACTTGGCGACTCGTCCTGTGGCCTCTCTATTTTGAATGATATCCCCCAAAGGAGCATAACTAACCACAGTGATGGGGTGGCCCAGGAAGTATTGCTTAAGCTTCCGGCTTGCCATGAACACCCCGTAAACGAGCTTCTGCTAATGCGGGTACCGTTGCTTGGACTCAATAAGCACCTCACTGATGTAGTAAATCGGTCGTTGAACCGGGTGTTCCTTGCTAGCCTCCTTGCGTTCCACCATGATGGCCACGCTGACGGCATGCATGTTAGCAGCCACATATAACAACAAGGGCTCCTTATCAATGGGAGCAGCGAGAACCGGCGGCTCAGCCAACTGTCTCTTCAGATCTTCAAAGGCAGCGTTGGCAGCATCACTCCAGACGAAGTTATCTGTCTTCTTCATCATTTGATACAGTGGTATGGACTTCTCACGTAACCGGCTTATGAATCGGCTTAAAGCTGCGATACGACCCGCCAAATGCTGAACGTCATTGATACACGCTGGTTTGGCCAGAGAGGTGATGACCTTGATTTTCTCAGGGTCAGCCTCAATGCCCCTGTTAGAAACCAGAAAACCCAAAAGCTTGCCTGTAGGTACACCAAAAACACACTTGGCCGGGTTAAGCATCATCTTATAAACCCAAAGGTTGTCAAAGGTTTCCCTAAGATCATCAATCAAGGTCTCCTTCCCTCTGGATTTCACCACTATGTCATCCACATAAGCATGAACATTGCGCCCAATTTGATTATGAAGACAATCTGCACACATCGCTGGTAAGCCGCCTGGGCACTCTTGAGCCCAAAAGGCATTGACACATAGCAGAAGGCTCCAAACGGACTAATGAACGCCGTCTTCTCCTGGTTCTTAACTGCCATCTTGATCTGATGATAACCAGAGTAAGCATCCAAAAAACTCAAACGCTCACAACCCACCGTAGCATAAATGATTTGATCAATACGAGGGAGAGCAAAAGGATCAGCTGGACAAGCCTTGTTTAAATCCGTGTAATCCACACACATACGCCAAGTGCCGTTTTTCTTAAGCACAAGCACCGGGTTAGCCAACCACTCTCGATGAAAAACTTCAATGATGAACCCAGCTGCTAAGAGCCGGGCTACCTCCTCACCAATGGCCTTCCGCCTCTCCTCAATGAACCGCCGAAGAAACTGCTTGACCGGCTTAAACTTTGGATCAATATTAAGAGTGTGCTTAGTGAGTTCTCTCAGTACACCTAGCATGTCAGAAGGTTTCCATGCAAAGATGTCCCGGTTCTCATGGATGAACTCGATGAGCACGCTTTCCTATTTGGGGTCCAAATTAGCACTGATACTGAACTGCTTGGACGAGTCGCCTGGAACAAAGTCAACAAGCTTAGTATCATCGGCCGATTTAAACTTCATGAGCGACTCATGCTCTGTGGTTGGCTTCTTCAAAGATGTCATATCCGCCGGGTCAACATTGTCCTTGTAGAATTTTAACTCTTCTCTTGCACAGACCGACTCAGCATAAGCCGTGTTGGGGATATAACTATTTGTGTAAGCCGCCCAGGAGGGGCCGGGTTACGCAAAGAGACTCATCAGAGAGAAGCCCAAGGCCAAGCATGAAGATAGCGGTTCAAGATGGGCTTAAGGCCCGCTGGCGACTCAAGGCCCGTTGTAGTAAACCGTTGTAAGGATATTACTTGTATCATAAGGTAGATTTAACTAGTCACCGAGCCGGACATTGTTTATGAACCGGTCGGGACTCTGTAAGCCGCAGGGCGTCCACCCGTGTATATAAGGGGACGACCCGCTGGCGGCTTAGGGCAAGAAACAACTCATCGAGAACCAGGCATAGCGTGTCTCGCTCCCTGGTCATCGAAACATCAATACCAACCCAACTAGACGTAGGCCTTACCTTCACCGTAAGGGGCCGAACTAGTATAAACCCTCTCGTGTCCTTTGTCCTGATTTAACCCCTTCAAGCTTCCTAGTTGCGATGCCTCCACAACTAAGTCTTTTCACGAGGACATCTGACATGACTATTCCACGACAATTGGCGCCCACCGTGGGGCCAGTGCACGGTGGATTTGAGTTCTTGAAGGGCAACTTCGAAGGGCTCAAGGGATATGTAGTGGGCCGGATGACCAAAAGTCGTTGCGGCAAGATCTACATCGACGATGAAGGCTGGGGTCCCGACGCCGGCTCAATTGAGTACGGATACCGGGTCCCCTTCGGCGGAATCCACGTCTTCATCGGCCGGATCGGTGAGCCGGGACCTGAGCCGGACAACTGCACCGACTTTGTTGAGACGGCTCAGCGTGTGAGGAAGACCCAGGCTCAGCCGGTCATGAGGCATGCCTTCGTGGGCTGCGTCCACGGGAAGGAACTTTCTGGATCTGAAGATGGGAGTGAGACGGCCGCTCTTTCAGACGGTGTTTTCCACTGGCTCAACAGATTCATTATATCAGGTACAAGACAGTGCGCTCGGGGGCTGTTCCGATGGCATCAGTATTCCGGACCCCTATGAGCCGCCAAGATGGGCAGGCGATCTTCATGGCCGGAACACAGCCCGGCTCAAACTCTGTGGCAGCCGCAGCGATCACGTCCGGATCAGGAGCAGCCAGGGCAGGCGGCCCCGTGCACCCACCGGCTCAGGTGCTGATGGACCTCATGGACAAGCTCATGGCCCTGTTAACCACCACGGTTATTCCTGCAGACAAAGATGAGCATGACGCAGCGGTAGCACAGGTGCGTGAGGAGATAGCTCAGGCCAAAGAGGCCTTGGCAGCTAAGGATACTAGACTAGCCGTGGAACGGGCGGCTCTCGACGCCCGGGCACAGCGCTTGCAGTCAGAAACTTACCAGCTCACGATGAGCTTAAATGCATCCAATGAGGTAATGAGGAGGAGACATCAGAAAACTCAGTCCCGTTTGCCTCCGAATTATGATCCTTAGATTCTTTTTGTTACACCCAGAGCCGGCCCAAGTAACCCGGAGGCCAATCAGTTTATGACAGCCGGAACAGGAGGGCCGACTCAACCGCGGGAGATGGCATCACCTCACGTGAGCGTGCCACCGCCGCGGTATGTACCGGTCCCACCGGGTCACTTTTCCAACCCCCATGGAGAACTTAATTGCAGCTTCCGCACGTTTGATGGCTCTTCCTATGGAGGGTGATGACCCGGCGGCAGTAGAGACCCGGAGAGTCAGAGAGCTCCTCCAGACGGCCTTAGCTCAGCAGGAGACCTATTCTTACAGCCGGGATAGGATTCATTCAACTCCCCCGCCCTGGTTAGCACCACCTCGCCAGAACCAGAGCCCGAGTCACAACAGGCGGACGGAACTGAAAGCTTTGTCAAGCAACGCCCAACACCATGACCAGCATGGTGGCTATAACCCGGTGCGAGATCGAGAGCGTCAGAAGCATGAACGGGCGGCTCAACTAAAGGCTCAACAGATGGCTCAGCTGGCGGCTAACCAAGATATCCAAGAGTACCCAACAACTTCTATTGAGGCGGGTGTCGCCGCTAGAACCGGAGGTGTTCCTTGTCTGGTTCCGGCTTTATGTAATGTGCGGTTGCCCAAAGACTTCAAAGGACCTCGAAAGGTGCCGAATTACACGGTCGACTTACAGCCTGGAGCATGGATTGAGAATTATGAGATGGCCATGGAACTGTTGGAAGTTAGTGATGCAGCAATGGCTAAATATTTTGCCATGATGTTAGATGGAATGGCCCGGTCTTGGTTAAAAGGCCTGCCACCCAATTCCATTGGCTCATGGGGCGAGTTAAAGGCCCGGTTCATCCAGAACTTCAAAGACACCTGTAAGCAATCTATGACGGTCGTGGACTTAACAAATTGTAAACAGGGGGAAGGTGAATCTACCACCCATTGGGTACGCCGGGTCAAGGAGATAATTCATTCATATGATAAGATGGATGCCGGTTCTGCAGTCCTTATATTGGAAAAGAATTGCAGCTTTAAGCCGCTGAGGCAGAAGTTAGGGCGCCTTAAACGTGGCTGCAAGGATATGGGTACACTAATGGCAGCTCTGGTCAAGTACGCTGATTCTGATAGTACCAAGGATCCCTGGTCTGACAATGAAAAGGCAGGGAAGGGAAAATATAACAGCAGTAAAAAGGGCCAATAGCACAACCAGGTGAACCAAGGTGGCAATAAGCGTAAGGCGGATGACAACCCGGAGCTTGTGGCCGACATTAAAATGCAGGGTAACAATCAAAGACATCGGGGTAAGTGGCCTCGATCCGCCGGGTTATACACCTTTCTCCATAGCTTCTGGGGTGGAGGCAGCTTTGCTAAGTAATATCCAGCGCGATTCGCCTGGCCGGCCATGGGAAATAACTCATATTCAGCCTTGTTATATTTAAGCCACCGACCCTTGATATATATATATATATGTTTTTGACAATGTATATATTATATAAAGTAATAAAGCAGGACTTTTGTCCTTTTTTCACCCTCAAAACAAGCATATGTCTTTTTGACAGGTGGTGGAAACAACCAATAGGGACCGGATCATATTTGAATCCGGCTTTCCCTTTGGTCCGGCTGATGATCATATCTGAATCTAGCTGTGGTCACTTGGGGGCTTCCTGTTCAAACATAGGTCGTATTCGAACCAAAGAGAACATAGCTGTCGATACCCACTTGATCGGCATACTGCCAAACCTACTTGGGGGCTTCTTGATCATATTTGAATCACAGCTTAACCCCTTTGGGTCTGACGTGGATCGTATTCGAATCAGCGTCATTAAACAAATTTTATGGTCACTTGGGGGCTTCCCGTTCAAACATAGGTCGTATTCGAACCAAAGAGAACATAGCTGTCGATACCCACTTGACAGGCATCGCCAAGGCCACGGGGGGCTATATGATCGTATCCGAATCTTAGCTTAACCCCTTTGGAACGGTTCTCTGATCGTATTCGAATCAGGAGCCTGTAAACATTGCTTTAACTATATTTGAACCTTCTTCAAGAGATGAGACTTGGTCCTTCCGGTTCAAGTATTGACTACCCTAAGTCCTACAAGTGTCAGGTACATATGAACCGGGAAGGTTACCAAAGGGTTCGCAAGAATGCTACTGTGAGTATAAGTACTCAGAAATCGGTCTGTACATGATGCTTTTTGTATTATGTTCTGGGTTTTCAATACCTTATAAACCCATGGAGCAGTAAACCGCCCAAGAAAGTTGTTTGCTTTATGTGTAGAGTAAGGCAGGAAAATTTAAACTTCCAGGGGGCAAATAATCAACATTAGCTGGGAAATATAGGCTAATGACGGCTTACAAAATCATTAAGCGCCATAAACATGCACGAAGGCATGGCAAACATTGAGAAGTTTTTACAAGACTCCCCGAGTCTGAATAAGTGAAGCATTGTTTAGGCAAAAGGTAAGACGCCTGGCAGCTCACTCCTTTGGCGGGCTTGATGGCTCCGGGTTATCCTTCTCCGCCTCTTCGTCGGTTGCTTTGTCCTGGAAGGTGGACGAGGCCCAGTCAATGCCACTTAAGGATTCAAATTCAGCCTCATCATCTATTAAACCGGCCGGGTCCACTTCAGGGGCAAAGGTATGCTTACGCGTTGGGGGGATCAGGCTGATTTGATCATATGGAGCGTTTGGGATTCTCCGGTTTTCACTGTCATAAGCCGGTGCATACTTGCTAAGATCTGTGTCATTTCCAATAAGAGTCGCCACGGGACGTATGGCTTTGACACAGGCGTTGAAATCATGATCATCAAAGGCAATACCGTCCTCCTTCAGACTTGGGTATCCAAGGGCAAGGTCGGCCGGGTCTAGTTCTGGGAGCCATGCTTTAGCCCGACTTAATGCGGCTACAGCTCCAGCTCTTGAGGACGCCCGCCTTAGATCTTGGATCCGCTGAGGAAGAAAAGCGAGGCTCTTCAATACGTCTTGCAGAAGGCGGGGATGTGGAGTTGATAAAGCTACAACGGCCAAGGCACGTTGTGACCCGGTGTACAGCTGCTCCACAAGGGTGTAAACCGCCTTGAGCTTGATCAACATGTTTTGCTTAAGGTTCGTACTCTTGGGGCCTGTATGGTCACAAACATAACAATAAGCCGGAGATAATCATCACAATAAATCCTTGGAAGATTACAATGTTTAAGGTTTTTTGGAGGGACTTACCGAAGATGGCTGAGACCATTTGGGATATCTGTCGCTTTAAGTCGGACAGTTCGGTTGTTGCCTCTGTAAGAGATGCTTCTGCCGATTCGGCCCTAGTCACTAATGAAGCCCTTTCATCAACCCAAGCTTGTTTCTCCGACTCGAAATTTTTCTTCAATTTCTCTTGTTCAGAGATGCTGAATTCAAACTCGAAGTTTGATTTTTGGGTTTCAAGCTCTTGAAGTTTCAGTTGGCTCTTCAGGTCAGCAATCTCCGATTCAAATTGACTTATGGTAGCCTGTATTGGCACGAAATTATGGTAAGGATCATGATAAGGTAAACACTCAAGTCCCAAACACTTTACAAGTAAAGATATTTGGCACTTGGGGGCTAATGTATGCTCAAAGAATTTTTTTTTAACTTATCTGCCAAGCCATATATACTAAAGTCTCAAGCATTTTACAAGTAAAGATACTTGACACTTGGGGACTAATGTGTCAATTCAAAGTTTCATGCTATCACCGGGTTACATGTATTTACTTTAAGCCGGACTTACTAACAGTAAGTAGATTTCTAAGTCTATAGCGTATTCATTCATAAGCAATAGACTTGGGGGCTGGTACAGTAAGTAAGCTTCAGGAAAAGCTAAAAGTAATACCTCAGATTTATGCTGTATTTGCTTCACCATGTCAATTTCCAGGTCACGGCTATTGTGCACTTGGTTCAGATAGCCCGAGACTATATCACCAATGCTTAGGTGAGTATAATCAGTGATGGCCTGTTTGGCTTTCTGATGTTGAGCAAATTCCTCCTTGGCAGTGCATTGAGCAAGAACAGTAGGCTAGTCCGGCGCAATATACTGGCTCTTCAGGAACTCAACTTCCGGATCAGTCGTCTTGACCAGGCTAGGAATTTCCGGGTTATCAGAGTTATGGACAACATCTTCTGCAGGCGGGTCAGAGGTTGACACCGGAATATCAGAAGCCGGTTCAGGCGGTGGCTGATGAGTAGAGCCCTCAGGAACGGATGAATCAGTCGCCGGTTTAGTGACCACCGGGTCTCGGGATGGCTTATTCTTCTTTACCCGTTTATTGGGTTTCACTTGCATGCTGTTAACAAAGCAGAAGGATGAATACGCAAGCATGGGTAAAGTAAAAGGGCGTAAGGTTACATTACCCGGGAGCAGTTTTGAAAGTCGGCATATTTGACTACATCGACTCATCGGAAGATGGAGAAGCATCCTGATAATTGGAGTCAGATGAATTGAGAGGTTGGCGAATTAGACCCGCCAAAGGAAAAACGGAAGGTAAGTCGGAGATAACCTCGGTCCGACGCTTCCTGGTTACGTCAGGTAAGCCGGTGGAGAGTTCTGCGTCTTGAGTGGCCCGAGTTTGCCTCCGGTTCTCAAGCTGTTGTTGCTTCAAAAGAAATTGAGGATCTTGGTAAGCTAGAGGATGTGAAAATCTTACTTTCCGGGTTACCCTTCGGATTTTTTGTGTTGGCAAAGGCTCTGAGTCGGAGGAGATTATAGTTACCTCTTCATCAACTGTTTGACTGTTCCCTGTGTCCTCCTGAAAGGATAAGAATGTCAGTAAAGTAATGACAAAAGGTGTTAAGAAAATCAAAGGATTACCTCTTCCTCATCTGAAGAAGAATCATCCAATTTGAACATATCAGAGGCGCTGGGTTTCTTCTTCTTAGAAGTGCCCGTCCTGGCGGCTTTCCTTTCAGTTTTCTTGGCTACCCTGGCCTGCTTGGCAGCCTCATGGTCATATTTGACCTTCTAGAAATTATCACCGGCCTGTGAAAACAGATAAAGAATCATAAGTACAAGAAGGTAACATGTAAAAGAGTATTTTTTTTGAAAATTAATAACTTACCGCAGGAGCCGGGTTCTTCTTGCAGAAGGGAAGTAAACCGAAGGTATTGCTGGTTACGGTGCCCTCCTTCAAAAGCGACTGGACTGTAGCATCTACCACATCATCTGGTAAGTCCTCAGGGCTATGACGCATCGGGTCTTCTTTCTCGCCCGAGTAAGTACACATTAAGCCGGAGCAACGGCTCAAGGGGAGTATCCGCCAGGTGACCCAGACCCGGACCAAATCAATGCCACTTAACCCATTGCCTAAAAGGGCTTTGATCTTCTTGATGGTGGGATTAAGGGGCAGGCGCTCAACATTAGTCAACTTGTCCGCCAGATGATGGTTGGACTCAAGACGCAGGGCGCGAAAGCCGGCCAGAGGCTTCTCGTTAGCCGGAGAGGTGTCTTGACAATAGAACCACGTCTGGTTCCAGTCTTTTGGGTGACTCGGCAGCTCGGCGTAAGGAAAAAGGCAGTCTCTCCGCCGCTGGATTGAGATGCCACCAAGCTCAAGACTAGGCCCGTTGGCACGTTCATTCTGCCGGTTCAAGTAAAAAAGTTCTCTGAACAGCAGCAGACTTGGTTCCTCTCCAAGGTATACCTCGCAGAAGACTTGGAAATTACACAGATTGGACACGGAATTGGGTCCAATGTCTTGAGGCCTCAGGTCAAAGAAATCCAAAACTTCCCTGAAGAATTTTGAGCCGGGAGGGGCAAATCCCCGGTTCATGTGATCTGTGAAAACTACTACCTCCCCATCCTTGGGTTGAGGTATCTCTTCATATGGATGAGGGGCACGATAAGACATAACCTCCTTCTTTGGCAAGTGGCCAGACTTTACAAACTCGGCAAGTTTGCTTTTAGTTACTGTGGATGAAACCCAATTGCAAGTCACGGGGGCCTTGGCCGCTTTAGGAGCCATGACGACAGTGGCCTACGACACAAATAGAAAGCTCCGGTTCAATTTTAACCCAGGAGAAAGATCCTCATTATTCAAAGTGGCGGCTTAATGAGGGGCCTAATGATATAAAGATGACTGTGCAAACAATATTTAAGCTGCTACAAGTGTCAAGTGCAATTCAAATTTGGTTACGGATCATTAGAAGCAATTAAAGGTTCTGTGTCATTTCTTTAAACCGGACACCACGACAGTTGTGTTTCAGGGCATTTACCAGAAGAGGTTTTCCGGGGAGTTAATTGCACGAAAGTACCACAATTGGGGCAATACATGCAGATTGGTATCACTTTTGGTAATTTTTACATGTCAGTACCAAGTCTGGGGCTAGCCGTTGTAAAAAGGTCTAAACCGCGTATAAACGTGTATTGACAGTGTATCTAACCGGCGGGGCCCGCTCGTCAGTTGCCGATGTGGCATGTTTTTTTCAGAAAACCCCCTATATTTGTATGTAATCACATAAATGCCCAAAAAATTCCAAAAAAGGCTTTATTTTCGTCACAATTTCCACCAAGGAATCGGACTGGTTTGAAAATTTCCACACTTAAAACCAATAAATAAAAATACGCGCCACGCCACTGCCACTGCGGTCGATGTCTTCATATACAGGCGTTCATTTCTTTATACTAAGAAAACAACGCTCGGCCGGTTGGCGCGCGTGCTGAGCTGGTTCGTCGCCCCAGTTTCAATTCGTCTCATTTCTCTTGTGCTTTCAAATACGCACCAACATTTTCTAATGTATTCTGAGCACTTTTTTCTTCTTATAGTGAACATTTTTCAATGCATGATGAACTTTTCTTTACAAACGGTAAACATTTTTTAAATATAATGAACTTTTTGTAATACCCAGTTAAAGTATTTTAATAGTAAATTGAACATTTTTGTAATATATGTTGAATTTTTTTCTTAACATATGATAAACATTTTATATAAAGCGCGGCAAACTTTTTATAATTTATGATGAACATTTTCTTAATATGGGATGAGTTTCAAAACTTTTTGCCTCGGTTTCTTAATCATTTTTGCATTCAGTGCATTAAAAGTTGAACATATAATTTTAAATGCATTATATTTTAGAAACATGGCGCAGAACATGTATTAAAAAAATTGTAATCATAATAAATTTTAGAAATGCATTACAACTGTTCAACTTTTATTAAAAAATCAAGGTGTTTCTGCAAATGCAATAATGATTTTACGAAATATGTTTTTACGACATGCTGAGCATTTCCCAAAATTAAAAAAATTCGCCATGTATTAAGAAAATATTCACCATAATATTCTTGAAACTCATCGTGTATTAGAGAAAATGTTCACCATAAATTACAAAAAAAACACCCGGCATAAGTAAAATATTCATCATATCTTAAGAAAATTGATATGAACCTATATTACAAAAAAATTAACTTTGCATTTAATATATGTTCAACGTTCATTATGTTGGAAAAATGTTAACCGTTTGTAAAGAAAAAGTTCACAGCCTGTATTAAAAATAATTGGGTAATCATAATAAATTTCAGTAATGCACTAAAACTGTTCAACTTTTATTAAAAAATCGACGTATTTCTGCAAATACAAAAATGATTTTACATGATAAGTATTTAATACATGATGAACATTTTGTGAAATACAAATTTTCTCTTTTTTTTGCGGGTGGAAATACAAAATTTTCACCATGTATTAAGAAAATATTCACTATAAATAAAAAAATTGTGTAATCAAATATTCTTGAAACTCATCATTTATTAAGAAACTGTTCACCATAAATGCAGTCCAGCACGTGCGCCAGTTAAGTGCAACGAACGAGCCCAGAACGAATAAAAATCGGGGCAACGAACGAGCCCAGCTCGTGCGCCAGTTAAGTGCGAAACGAAAAAAAACGCAGCTCTCGGTGGGCCGGCCCAGCGTTTCTGGCATAGTATAAAATGCCTGACCCATGTAATTTAACGCGAGCTCGGCCTTGGCTTTGTGGTTAGCGCGTGACGCCCGTTTACTAGAGGTCTGAGGTTCGATTCCCGCCAGCGCTGTATTTTCTTTTCTTTATTTATTTGTTCATATAGACGAAAATTTTCAAACTAGTCCGATTCGATGGTGGAAATTGCGAACGAAAAAAAAGCCTCTCAGGAACCTTTTTCCTGGGCATTATGTGATTACATGCAAAGCACTATTATGTGATTACATGCAAAGCACTGGGGTTTTGTGCAAAAAAACATGCCACATCGGCTCCTAACGAGCGGGCCCGCCGGTCAGATATATTGTCAATACACGTTTATACGCGGTTTAGACTTTTTGCAATGGCTAGCCCCAGACTTGGTACTGACATGTAAAAATTATCAAAAATGGTATCAATCTGTATGTAATGCCCCAATTGTGGTACTTTCGTGCAATTAACTCTTTTTCGGGTGATAAAAGCAAGTTTCACAGATAACAGTTATTAATCTGGATCAAAATATTGCTCTGAAAGGAAATTTTTCTAGACCTAAAACGAGGCAGAAAAGTTCATGCATTCGAAGAGGGTTCCTGAATAAGGGAAAGGAGATTTATTTTTATGCAAGATCAATACAAACAAGCACCGCAGCGGTTCTACGTAGTCTTCGCGATCTAAACAGGCATTGGAAGGAACTAGCGAGGGTTTGGTGTCGGCCAGTGATGAACACCGACGAACTCAGCAAGGACCTAATGCAGATCTGAGAAAGGGAATGAGAGGAACTCACGGATGCGGATGAGCTACAGAGGTTCGTTGTCGATTTCTGGTCAGAGTCAGGTTGATGCAGCAGCCTGAGTCGGTGAAGACGAGAGGTTCGACGGTGGCGGCGGCGGAGCTCGAGTGGCAGAGAGGAGAGGAAGAAGACGACTGGGGAAAGACCTAGGTCACTCTATTTATAAGAGAAGACCGACCGAGAGGGCGCGAAAAACGAGGAGATAACATTTATTATCCAGCGGCTCTAGCGCCTCGATTCTCGGGATGGTCAGTAAAGACAGAGATCTGTTGAAAGATTCGACGGAATAAAAATGAATTAAAGGAAGGATGACGTCACGCCGGGTTAAAACGGATCCAGAAGATGACGTCATGGCGGGTTAAAGAAAACCCTCTAATAGCCAGAAGATTGAAGATTTATTCTTTAATATTTTTAGATTGACATGAACAGGTTCAAATCAATCTGGGGCCTAATGTTGGGGATATAACTATTTGTGTAAGCCGCCCAGGAGGGGCCGGGTTACGCAAAGAGACTCATCAGAGAGAAGCCCAAGGCCAAGCATGAAGATAGCGGTTCAAGATGGGCTTAAGGCCCGCTGGCGACTCAAGGCCCGTTGTAGTAAACCGATGTAAGGATATTACTTGTATCATAAGGTAGATTTAACTAGTCACCGAGCCGAACATTGTTTATGAACCGGTCGAGACTCTGTAAGCCGCAGGGCGTCCACCCATGTATATAAGGGGAAGACCCGCTGGCGGCTTAGGGCAAGAAACAACTCTCGAGAACCAGGCATAGCGTGTCTCGCTCCCTGGTCATCGAAACATCAATACCAACCCAACTAGACGTAGGCCTTATCTTCACCGTAAGGGGCCGAACTAGTATAAACCCTCTCGTGTCCTTTGTCTCGATTTAACCCCTTCAAGCTTCCTAGTTGCGATGGCTCCACAACTAAGTCTTTTCACGAGGACATCTGACGTGACTATTCCACGACAAGCCGCGTCACCTTCTTCACATTCCCAGGCCACCTTCCGGCTTCCATGCATCGTGATGGTTCCCTTATGACCCGGCATTTTGAGTTGCAAATACACATAACACGGCCGTGCCATGAACTTGGCATAAGCCGGCCGCCCAAACCGAGCATGATATAGGCTCTTGATCTTGACTACTTCAAACGTCAATTTCTCGGCCCTGGAGTCATATTCATCCCCAAAGGCTACCTCCAATTCGATCTTACCGACTGGATACGCCGATTTACCGGGCACGACTCCATGGAAGACAGTGTTGGACTGCTTAAGGCTCTTATTAGTTAGCCCCATGCGACGGAAGGTCTCATAATAGAGGATGTTGATGCTGCTGCCTCCATCCAAGAGTACCTTGGTGAATTTATATCCACCCACCTGAGGGGCCACCACCAAGGCTAAGTGACCCGGATTATCAACCCGAGGAGGATGATCTTCCCTACTTCATATAATAGGCTGCTCAGACCATCGCAAATAACGAGGAACTGTCGGCTCAATAGCGTTCACAGCCCTCTTATGAAGCTTCTGGTCTCGTTTGCACAAACTGGTGGTAAACACATGATATTGCCCGCTATTCAGCTGCTTTAGATGGCTCTGGTATCCACCTTGTTGTTGTTGCTGGCCGCCCTGGCCAGATTGTTGGTTATATCCACCTTGGTTGCCCTGAGAATTTTAAAAATTGAGATTTGAGCCACCGCCCGGGCCATGAAAACAGCCGCCACCTGAGCCGCCGCCCTGCCCGTTGTTACCATCGAACTGATACGTCTCCAATGTATCTACTTTTCCAAACACTTTTGCCCTTGTTTTGGACTCTAACTTGCATGATTTGAATGAAACTAACCCGGACTGACGTTGTTTTCAGCAGAACTACCATGATATTGTTTTATGTGTAGAAATGAAAAGTTCTCGGAATGTCCTGGAAATCCACGGAGGCACTTTTTGGAATTAATAAGAATTTTTGGCGAAAGAATTAATGCCAGGGGGCTCACAGCCTGTCCACGAGACAGGGGGGCGCCCCCCCTAGGGCGCGGCCTCCTATCTCGTGGGCCCCCTAGACCTCCTCCGACCTCAACTCCAACTCCATATGTTCACGTTCGGGAGAAAAAATCAGAGAGAAAGCTTCATCGCGTTTTACGACACGGAGCCGCCGCCAAGCCCTAATCTCTCTCAGGAGGGCTGATCCGGAGTCCGTTCGGGGCTCCGGAGAGGGGGATTCATCGTCGTCGTCATCATCAACCATCCTCCATCACCAATTTCATGATGCTCACCGCCGTGCGTGAGTAATTCCATCGTAGCCTTGCTGGACGGTGATGGGCTGGATGAGATTTACCATGTAATCAAGTTAGTTTTGTTAGGGTTTGATCCCTAGTATCCACTATGTTCTGAGATTGATGTTGCTATGACTTTGCTATGCTTAATGCTTGTCACTAGGGCCCGAGTGCCATGATTTCAGATCTGAACCTATTATGTTTTCATGAATATATGTGTGTTCTTGATCCTATCTTGCAAGTCTATAGTCACCTATTATGTGTTATGACCCGACAACCCCGAAGTGACAATAATCGGGATACTTCTCGGTGATGACCGTAGTTTGAGGAGTTCATGTATTCACTGTGTGCTAATGCTTTGTTCCGGTTCTCTATTAAAAGGATGCCTTAATATCCCTTAGTTTCCGTAAGGACCCTGCTTCAATGGGAGGGTAGGACAAAAGATGTCATGCAAGTTCTTTTCCATAAGCACGCATGACTATTTATAGAATACATGCCTACATTACATTGATGAATTGGAGCTAGTTCTATGTCACCCTATGTTATAACTATTACATGAGGAATCGCATCTGGCATAATTATCCATCACTGATCCATTGCCTACGAGCTTTTCACATATTGTTCTTCGCTTATTTACTTTTCCGTTGCTACTGTTACAACTACTACAAAAACCCAAAAACATTTATCTTTACTTTTGCTACCGCTACCATTATTATCATACCACTTTTGCTACTAAACACTTTGCTGCAGATACTAAGTTATCCAGGTGTGGTTGAATTGACAACTCAACTACTAATACTCAAGAATATTCTTTGGCTCCCCTTGTGTCGAATCAATAAATTTGGGTTGAATACTTGACCCTCGAAAGCTGTTGCGATCCCCTATACTTGTGGGTTATCAAGACTAATTTCTGGCGCCGTTGCCGGGGAGCATAGCTCTATTCTCTGAGTCACTTGGGATTTATATCTGTTGATCACTATGAAAAACTTGAAAGACGCTAAGACCAAGATTTTGCCCTCAACTACGAGGGGAGGTAAGGAACTGCCATCTAGCTCTGCACTAGATTCTCCTTCCGTTATTAGTAGGCTTGCGACACCTAAACCTGCTACTGCTATGAATTCTGATATGTCGCATGTTATTGATGATGCCACTTCTACTATGCATGATGAAACTAATTCTGTGTGTGATACTACTTTGCCATTAGGTGAATTTTTAGATGAACAACTTGCTAGAGTTAGGGGAAATGAAAATATTGAAGAACCTATTATTGATGATAGTGATGATGAAGGTTCCCCCAATGATTATGTATTACCTGTTGTTCCTAAGGGTTATGTTATGAATGAAGCAGCTGCTATGGAAATTCTTGCTTGCAATGATAGAAATGATCTTAAGAAATTATTAGCTAAATGGAAGCAGCAGTCTCTTAATGCTAGAATGAAAACCAATCCTGCTTTTGCTACTTCACCTATCTGTGTTACTGATAAGGATTATGAATTCTCTATTGATCCTGAGATTATTACTTTAGTTGAATCTGATCCTTTTTATGGCCTTGAATCTGAAACTGTTGTGGCACATCTTACCAAGTTGAATGATATAGCTAACCTGTTTACCAATGATGAGAAGTCTCACTATTTATATATTCTTAAGATATTTCCGTTCTCATTAAAGGGTGATGCTAAGACTTGGTATAATTCTCTTGTTTCTGGTTGTGTGCTGTGACGCCCGGATAATCATGCTACAGTAATCTCACGTTAATGGTGCCACGTCACCTCTGTCATTGTAGTTAATCTCGGGTTAATTCGGAACCGCTTCAAAATTCAAACTCAAATTAATGTCAACAATAAAAGTTTTCAAAAGTTGAAACGAAAATGTTCGGTGGGTGCCGGGTATTACAAGGGTAATTATAATAAAGCAAACACATTTTTATAAAATGTCTAAATGATTTAAAATGAAATGAAAACAGAAAAACAAACTAAGAGAAAACAAAACAAAAGAAAGAAGGGAAAAGCCCCCCTGGCCAACTGGGCCAGACGGCCCAGCTGGCCGACACACCTGGCCCAGCCGGCCGGCCCAACCGGGATCTCACTCCCCATAACCCCCCCCACCGAAAGGAAACCCTAGCCCGTAACCCCCCACGCCCCCACTCGCCCCCATGTCTCCCTCGCTCCCCCACTCTTTCGCTCTCTTCCCCCTCGATCTGGATCGAGATCGGGGGCAGGGACCCGAAGCCGACGTGCCCCCCCCCCGCGACGCCGCCCACCGCAGGTCGGCTGAAGCTCCTCCGCCGGACTGCCGCATCGCTGCCCCGCATCTGGCTCCATCCATCGTCGCCGCGGACCCCGATCCCGTCGCGCCGACGCCACCCAGAGCACCCCCGCCTCGGCCACCTCATCGTCGACCCCGTCGCCACTTCGCCATCCTCCTCCTCATTTCCTCCTCACCGGACGTTGCCGCCCTGCCCGGCACTCGTCGTCGTCCTCACCCTCCTCCCCGTCCCTGGACCGGAAGGGGCCCTCGACGTCGCCATCCGCCGCACCGTCGTCGGAAACGCATCTCCGTCCCCTCCATCGAGCATATCGTTGCACAACTACAGGGCCGGTGAGGACCTCCCCGTCTGACCCCATCTCCCCTCCCAACGGTCACCGCGCTCGCGCTCATCCACGCGGCAACCGCCCGCAGCTCGTCGCGTCGCTCGAAACGGTGCCCGCGGCCCCCTGCCGACCGCACCCTGTGCGTGCACCCGCGGCCCTCGCTCGCCTCGCCTGACCACCGCACGCACGTGCGCCACCCCTCTCCGCCGACGCCACGTCTCCGGCCGCTCCGGTCGCCGCGACCGACGTCTCCCCTGGCCGACGCCGTGGCCACCGGCGCCCTGCTGCGCCGGGTCTGGGGCTCCGCCCGCTAACGGGCGCCCCGTAGCGCCCCTGCGCCCATTCGCCCGTTAGGCCCCTAGGGCCATTGACATGTGGGGCCCGGCCCTAGAACATTTTTAATAAAATAAAAATAAAATAAGTAAAAATGAATTAATAAACTTTATAATTAATTAATTAATTAGTGAATTGATTAAGTTAATTAATCCTCTTTAATTAAGCTAATTAACCTATTAGTTTAAATAAACAGTAATTAGTTTAACCTAATCCCTAATTAGCCTAACAGTGAATGACAGGTGGGTCCCACTGGACCCACACGTCAGTTTGACCAGTCAACCCCTCTGTTGACTGCTGATGTCATGATGATGTTAGCAAACACTGTTCTGGATAATGTTGTATTAAAATAACTAAATTAATCCTAAAATGATTTAAATCTTTTAAAATTAATATAAAATAAACCGTAGCTCAGATGAAAATACTTTCTACATGAAAGTTGCTCAGAACAACGAGACGAATCCGGATACGCAGCCCGTTCGTCCGCCACACACCCCTAACATATCGAACACGCAACTTTCCCCCTCTGGTTCATCTGTCCGGAAACGCAAAACACCGAGGATACTTTCCCGGATGTCCCCCCCCCCCTTCGCCGGTATCACCTCCTACCGTGTTAGGGCATACCTAGCACCGCGTATTGCCTTGTTATATTTTGTGATGCTTTGTTTGCTCCATATTTACTGTTTCTTCCCCCCTCTTCTTCTCCGGTAGACCCTGAGACCGGCGTTGATGCGATTGAGTACGACTACGATGTTGACGACCCCTCTCTCTTGCCAGAGCAACCAGGCAAGCCCCCCCCCCCCTTGATCACCAGATATCGCCTATTCTTCTCTATACTGCTTGCATTAGAGTAGTGTAGCATGTTACTGTTCGGTTACTCCTATTCTGTTGCAGCCTGTCATTGTTGCTACAGTCATTGATACCTTACCCGCAATCCTAAATGCTTAGTATAGGATGCTAGTTTATCATCATTGGCCCTACATTCTTGTCGGTCTGCCTTGCTATACTATCGGGCTGTGATCACTTGGGAGCTGATCACGGGTATATACTATACATATATACATACTATACAAATGGTGACTAAAGTCGGGTTGGCTTGAAGAGTACCCGCGAGTGATTCACGGATTGGGGGCTGAAAGGACCTTTGTCCCGACGGCCCTCTGCGTGGATCTTGGTGGCGGAGCGACAGGGCAGATTGAGACCACCTAGGCGAGAGGTGGGCCTGGCCCTAGTCGGCGTTCGCATTGCTTCATAATAACACGCTTAACGAGATTTGGGCATTTGATCTGAGTCTGGCCACTGGCCTATACGCACTAACCAACTACGCGGGAAAGATATGGGCACTCGACGTCGTGGTATCAGCCGAAGCCTTCTAGACATCAGCGGCTGAGCGGCGCGTGCCGGATTGGAACGTAAGCCTGCTCTTGTATTAAGGGGGCTAGTTCTGCTTTCGGCCGCCCACGCAACATGCAGGTGTGCAATGGGCGATGGGCCCAGACCCCTGCGCCATAGGAGTTAGACCGGCGTGTTGACCTCTCTGTTAGGCCTAGGTGGGGCTGCAACGTGTTGATCTTCCGAGGCCGGGCATGACCCAGGAAAGTGTGTCCGGCCAAATGGGATCGAGCGTGTTGGGTTATGTGGTGCACCCCTGCAGGGAAGTTTATCTATTCAAATAGCCGTGTCCCTCGGTAAAAGGACGACCCGGAGTTGTACCTTGACATTATGACAACTAGAACCGGATACTTAATAAAACACATCCAGACAAGTTCCACAGACAACCCGGTGATCGCTTTTCCACAGGGCGACGAGGGGAGGATCGCCGGGTAGGATTATGCTATGCGATGCTACTTGGATGACTTCAATCTACTCTCTTCTACATGCTGCAAGACGGAGGCTGCCAGAAGCGTAGTCTTCGACAGGATTAGCTATCCCCCTCTTATTTTGGCATTCTACAGTTCAGTCCACCGATATAGCCCTTTACACATATACCCATGCATATGTAGTGTAGCTCCTTGCTTGCGAGTACTTTGGATGAGTACTCACGGTTGCTTTTCTCCCCCTTTTCCCCTTTCCCTTCTACCTGGTTGTCGCAACCAGATGTCGGAGCCCAGGAGCCAGACGTCACCATCGACGACGACTCCTACTACAACGGAGGTGCCTACTACTACGTGCAGGCTGCTGACGACGACCAGGAGTAGTTAGGAGGATCCCAGGCAGGAGGCCTGCGCCTCTTTCGATCTGTATCCCAGTTTGTGCTAGCCATCTTATGGCACCTTGTTTAACTTATGTCTGTACTCAGATATTGTTGCTTCTGCTGACTCGTCTATGATCGAGTACTTGTATTCGAGCCCTCGAGGCCCCTGGCTTGTATTATGATGCTTGTATGACTTATTTATGTTTTAGAGTTGTGTTGTGATATCTTCCCGTGAGTCCCTGATTTTGATTGTACACGTTTGCGTGCATGATTAGTGTACGATTGAATCGGGGGCTTTACATGTGCGTAGTCCCCAGGATATGATTTATTACTTCTCTGCTAAAAATTTTCCTGCTCATAAGAAACAAGCTGCCTTGCGGAAAATATATAATTTTGTGCAAATTAAAGAAGAGAGTCTCCCACAAGCTTGGGGGAGGCTTCTCCAGTTACTTAATGCTTTGCCTGATCATCCTCTTAAGAAAAATGAAATACTTGATATCTTTTATAATGGACTAACCGATGCTTCCAAGGACTACTTGGATAGTTGTGTTGGTTGTGTTTTCAGGGAAAGAACAGTCGACGAAGCTGAAATACTATTGAATAATATGTTGACTAATGAAAATAATTGGACTCTTCCCGAGCCAGTTCCTGAAGCAATTCCTGAACCAATTGAGCCAACTCCTGATCCTAATCCTAAACCCACTCCGAGTAAGAGAGGTGTTTTATTCCTTAGTCCTGAAGATATGCAAGAGGCAAAGAAGTCAATGAAAGAAAAAGGTATTAAAGCTGAAGATGTTAAGAATTTACCACCTATTGAAGAAATACATGGTCTTAATTTACCGCCTGAAGAACCACATTGTCTTGATAACCCGACACAGGTAGTAAAGGTAAATTCTCTCTATAGATATGATAAAGTTGAAATACCCTCTACTAAATTTCATAGCCCATGCTTAGATGAATTTGATGACTTTATGGCTAGACAAGAAAGTTTTAATGCTTATGTTGGTAGAGAGTTAAAGAATAATGCTTTCGAGATAGGACGTGTAGGCGATAATCTGGCTAGAGTTAAAGATGAACTTCACCGTGTTAGCAAATATGCTTCTATGGTTGCTACTCAAGCTGAGCAAGTACTCAAAGCTCAAAATGATCTGCTTGATGAATTAAATAATAAAAATGACTTTGCTGTTAGAGTGGCTACTAGAACTGGTAGAATGACTCAGGAACCTTTGTATCCTGAAGGCCACCCTAAGAGAATCGAGCAAGATTCTCAGAGAAATAATTTAGAGGCACCTAGGTCTTCTAAAAAGAAGAAAAAGAAAGACGATAGAACTTTGCATGCTTCTAGTGAACCTGTCGTAGACTCACCTGAGAATCCCAATGATATTTCTATTTCTGATGCTGAAACACAATCAGGTGATGAACATGAACCTAGTGATAATGTTAATGATAATGTTCATGTTGATGCTCAACCTAGCAAAGACAATGATGTAGAGATTGAACCTGTTGTTGATCTTGATAACCCACAATCAAAGAATCAATGTTATGATAAGAGTGATTTTGTTGCTAGGAAGCACGGTAAAGAAAGAGAACCATGGGTTCAAAAACCCATGCCCTTTCCTCCTAAACCATCCAAGTCAAAGGATGATGAGGATTTTGAGCGCTTTGCTGAAATGATTAGACCTATTTTCTTACGTATGCGCTTAACTGATATGTTGAAATAAATCCTTATGCTAAGTATATGAAGGATATCATTACAAATAAAAGAAAGATACCGGAAGCTGAAATTTCCACCATGCTTGCTAATTACACTTTTAAGGGTGGAATACCAAAGAAACTTGGAGATCCGGGTGTGCCAACTATACCATGCTCCATTAAAAGAAATTATGTTAGAACTGCTTTATGTGATCTTGGAGCCGGTGTTAGTGTTATGCCTCTCTCTTTATATCGTAGACTTGAATTGAATAAGTTGACACCTACTGAAATATCTTTACAAATGGCTGATAAATCAACTGCTATACCTGTCGGTGTTTGTGAGGATGTGCCTGTTGTGGTTGCAAATGTCACTATCTTAACGGACTTTGTTATTCTTGATATTCCCGAGGACGATAGTATGTCTATTGTCCTTGGTAGACCTTTTCTTAATACTGCAGGGGCTGTTATTGATTGCAACAAAGGCAATGTCACTTTTCATGTTAATGGTAATGAGCATACGGTACACTTTCCGAGGAAACAATCTCAAGTTCATAGCATCAATTCTATTGAAAAAGTTCCAACTATCATTTTTGGAGGTTTTGAATTTCCTCTCCCTACTGTCAAGAAAAAGTATGATATTCTTATTGTTGGGGATTTTCATATCCCCGTTGAGGTAACTTAGTGTTATTCGAAATTTCTCCGGTTCCGTGTTATTCGGAATGAGTTTGTTAACAAGACTTGATCAACCTTGTTAGTGGGTTCATTTTGATGATCACGAGATGGATGAAACTAGAAGGCACAACCTTCTGTACCCTCTTTTTACTTTTTGTTATTTAGAATAAATAAAGCAAAAATAGTATTACCTGTCTGTTTTTTGAATTATCCGTGCATTAAAAAATAGTCCAAAAATAAAAGTGCTCCAAATGCCCTGCAAATTTAGTATGACTTTTTCTGGAATATTTGAGGATTTTAGGCACTGAAAACACTACAGGAGGGGCAAGCACCATGCCACAAGAGAGGAGGGCGCCCCCCCCCTATAGGGTGCGCCCCCTGTCTCGTGGGCCCCTGGTGGCTCCCCTCCACTTATGCCAGCACCCACAAACTTCATCTTCTACCCAAAAAAATCCCCATCCAGCTCAAGCACGAGTTCTTGCTCGTTTTGCTGCGATTTTCGATCTCTTAGCTCAAAGCTCCATTCACAAAACTACTTTGGAAGATTGTTGCTTGGTATGTGACTCCTCCATTGGTCCAATTAGTTTTTATTCTAGTGCTTTATTCATTGCAAATTTTTGCTGCATTGGTGACCATGTTCTTGAGCTTGCATGTTAAAATTTTGAGGTCCCAAGCAATTCCAATGCATGATATAGGCTCTAGGCACTTGTAGGAGTAGTTGCTATCATTCTTGTTTAGTTTTATTCACTTTTATTTTGAAGTTACTAAAATTTCAGAAATTTTCAGAAAAAGAAATATGCTTAGAAGAATTTACCAAGGAGGTTCCTCGGCAAAGAAAGGGCCAAGGATTGCTATACGTGAGCAAGATGTCAGATTGCGGAGGGACGCAAATGTACGGGCTTGTGAGTGGCCATCCGATGATTTTATGGTCGAAGCAGGCTTCAAGGAGGAATTTGACGCGTATGTGTGTAATGCCGAGCTGGAGGACTTCTTACAAGATAAGTGTCCTTAATATTATCAATTGACTGATTCCTTTCTGCGGAGGTTCGAATATATTTCTGCGCGTAATTCTCCTAGTGTCATGTTTGATATTTATGATACATCTTATACCATGGATTTAGAGGATTTCACGACTGCTTGCAAACTCCCGTAGTGGGGTAATATTAATGATCCTCGCAAATCTGAACTTAGAGATTTTCTTGCTAGTATTACTGTGGGAGAATCTAGGGACATAACACAAGCTACCATAGGGAGCATTCATTTTCCTGCTATACATTATTTTGCTCTCTTTATTGGTAGATTCATTAACGGCAAGGACGAGGCATGTCACATGTGTGTCCCTGATCTTTGTGTCCTTAAGAGTGATGTGTCAGGTTACAAAAGTTATAACTTGGGGGCAATAGTTGCACATAGGTTGCAGAAAAATAGTAGAAGGGGTAATTTCTTTGGAGGAATTTATGCAACCCGTGTGGCCAATTTTCTTAATATAGCTCCACGAGAGGGGGATATGATTGTACCTCCTGTTTATTTGGATAAAGAATCTATGTTTGATCATAATTTTCTTGAGAGGAATGAACAGTTCCTCCATTATCGACTAATATATGACAGATGCAACGTCGTCCCTGTTACTCTTCCTGCTTCCTACCTTTTTGATTATCAGGCAAAAGGAAGATATGTTGTCACCAGGGAAGAAGAAACTGAATATGAGAGGGGAATGGAAGCAGCCCGCCAACACGTTGCTGCTCAGGAGGTTGTTGCCTCTGCATCTCAATACAACCCCAGTTTCACTTATGGATATCAGCCAGGCGGTCCTTGGTACTGGACCAACTTAGGCCAAAAGCCTAAGCTTGGGGGAGTACGTATTTCTCACCGACTTTACATTCATGTTCACACGCTAGTCGTTGGTGATCATACTCTTTCATTGTATTATCCATGCTAGTTTAAATTTCTTTTTCTAGTTTTCTTCTTGTGTGTTTGATAAACCTTAAGAAAACCCAAAAAAATAGTTAGTTTAATTTCCATGCTTGTAGTAGAATTAAAATGAAAAACCCAAAAAGATTTCTAGTTCTTCTTCTTACTTGTTGGGAGCTTTCCCGTGTAAATAGTTTTCTTTTCTTTTCTTTCATTTGGGGGTCGAGAAGACCATATTGAAAATGCTTAGTGGCTCCTATATGCATGATTGTCTATTTAACTTAGAGCTCATATTACTTGTCTTCTCTCTTGAGTTGAATGCTTGCAGATTCCAGCTTAGTCCAATGCACGTGCACTCTTATTATTATACACATCGTTCGGTCGTGCAAGTGAAAGGCAATAATGACGATATATGATGGACTTATTGGGATGAGAAAAGCTGGTATGAACTCAACCTCTCTTGTTTTTGTAAATATGATGAGTTCATCGTTCCTGAGTCAGCTATTATGAAGTAAACATATTTGCAATGACATTTAGAGATTATAGTTGCCTGTGACATGCTTGATTAGCTATGAGTTATAATGGTTTACCTTGCGTGCCAACATGCTATTAGAATGATTATGATGTGGTATGATGGGATGGTATCCTCCTTTGAATGTATTAAGTGACTCGACTTGGCACATGTTCACGCATGTAGTTGAATCAAATCAACACAGCCTTCACGATAGTTATGTTCATGGTGGATTATATCCTACTCATGCTTGTACTCGGTGTGAATTAATTCTAATGCATGTTTACGACTGTTGTCGCTCTCTCAGTTGGTCGCTTTCCAGTCTTTTGATAGCCTTCACCTGTACTAAGCGGGAATAATGCTTGTGCATCCAAACTCCTTAAACCCCAAAGTTGTTCCATATGAGTCCACTATACCTACCTATATGCGGTATCTACCTGCCGTTCTAAGTAAATTTGTATGTGCCAAACTCTAAACCTTCAAATGAAATTCTGTTTTGTATGCTCGAGCAGCTCATGTTACAACTAGGGCTGCCTATATCTTCCATGCTAGGTGGGTTATTCTCACGAGGAGTGGACTCCGCTCCTCATTCACGAGAAAGGGTCGGTAACCGGGATGCCGAGTCCCATGATCCAAAATGATCAAAGCAAATCAAAATAATTAAACAGAACTCCCCCAGGGTTGTTGTATGTTGGAGGCACTCGTTGTTTTGAGCAAGCCATGGATTGATGCTTGTTGGTGGTTGGGGGAGTATAAATCTTTACCATTCTGTTTGGGAACTGCCTATAATGCATGTAGTATGGAAGATACAACCATCTCATACTTGTTGCGTTGATAGCAAAAGTATGCCGCTCAAAATGTTATTCAATCTCTATTTTAAAATCGAGCTCTGGCACCTCTACAAATCCATACTTCCCTCTACGAAGGGCCTATCTATTTACTTTTTATGTTGAGTCATCATCCTTCTTATTAAAAAGCACCCGCTGGAGAGCACACTGTCATTTGCATTCATTATTATTGGTTTATATTGGGTATGACTTGACTGGATTTCTTTTACCATGAATTACAATGTTTAGTCAGTCCTTGATCTTTAAAGGTGCTCTACATTTATGTTTTGTGGTCTCAGAAAGGGCTAGCGAGATACCATTTTGTTATATCATGTTATGATTATTTTGAGAAAGCGTTGTCATCCGAGTTTTATTATTATGGCTCGTTAGCTGATTATGCTATTGATATGAGTAATTGTTAGACCTACGTGTTATTGTGAGTATGGTTAGTTCATAATATTTGCTGAAACTTGAATGTTGGCTTTTCATGTTATAACAACAAGAGCAAACAAAGTTTGTAAAAGTTTTTCTTTATCACTTTCAGTCTATCAACTGAATTGCTTGAGGACAAGCAAATGTTTAAGCTTGGGGGAGTTCATATGTCTCTAACGTATCTACTTTTCCAAACACTTTTGCCCTTGTTTTGGACTCTAACTTGCATGATTTGAATGAAACTAACCCGGACTGACGCTGTTTTCAGCAGAACTATCATGATGTTGTTTTATGTGTAGAAAAGAAAAGTTCTTGGAATGTCCTAGAAATCCACGGAGGCACTTTTTGGAATTAATAAGAATTTTTGGCGAAAGAATTAATGCCAGGGGCCCCACAGCCTGTCCACGAGACAGGGGGGCGCCCCCCCTAGGGCGCGGCCTCCTATCTTGTGGGCCCCCTGGACCTCCTCCGACCTCAACTCCAACTCCATATATTCACGTTCGGGAGAAAAAATCAGAGAGAAAGTTTCATCGCGTTTTATGACACGGAGCCGCCGCCAAGCCCTAATCTCTCTCGGAAGGGCTGATCCGGAGTCCGTTCGAGGCTCCGAAGAGGGGGATTCATCGCCGTCGTCATCATTAGCCATCCTCCATCACCAATTTCATGATGCTCACCACCGTGCGTGAGTAATTCCATCGTAGGCTTGATGGATGGTGATGGGTTGGATGAGATTTACCATGTAATCAAGTTAGTTTTGTTAGGGTTTGATCCCTAGTATCCACTATGTTCTGAGATTGATGTTGCTATGACTTTGCTATGCTTAATGCTTGTCACTAGGGCCCGAGTGCCATGATTTCAGATCTGAACCTATTATGTTTTCATGAATATATGTGTGTTCTTGATCCTATCTTGCAAGTCTATAGTCACCTATTATGTGTTATGATCCGACAACCCCGAAGTGACAATAATCGGGATACTTCTCGGTGATGACCGTAGTTTGAGGAGTTCATGTATTCACTATGTGCTAATGCTTTGTTCCGGTTCTCTATTAAAAGGAGGCCTTAATATCCCTTAGTTTCCGTAAGGACCCCGCTTCAACGGGAGGGTAGGACAAAAGATGTCATGCAAGTTCTTTTCCATAAGCACGCATGACTATTTATGGAATACATGCCTACATTACATTGATGAATTGGAGCTAGTTCTATGTCACCCTATGTTATAACTATTACATGAGGAATCGCATCCGGCATAATTATCCATCACTGATTCATTGCCTACGAGCTTTTTCACATATTGTTCTTCGCTTATTTTCTTTTCCGTTGCTACTGTTACAACTACTACAAAAACCCAAAAACATTTATCTTTACTTTTGCTACCACTACCATTATTATCATACCACTTTTGCTACTAAACACTTTGCTGCAGATACTAAGTTATCCAGGTGTGGTTGAATTGACAACTCAACTGCTAATACTCAAGAATATTCTTTGGCTCCCCTTGTATCGAATCAATAAATTTGGGTTGAATACTTGACCCTCGAAAGCTGTTGTGATCCCCTATACTTGTGGGTTATCATGAACATGTTGGAATTTTTGAAGACCTTCATGATCGTACAGTCCTTTCATAGATGGGTAGCCGGCTTCTGCTGAGTGTCGTGCCTTGGACAGGGCTCGTTCAATAACTGCACAAGTCTGGGGCCTGACCCGCCAGACCGAGGAGGTGGCCTCCCCTTACGTCGTTGGTTGTTACCCTGCGCACTAGTTTTAGCCACAAAATCCAAACTACCGTCAGCCTTACGTTTATTACCTCCTTGATTTGTCGGGTTATGCTGAGGGCCCTTGCCGTTGCCGTTCTTCTTTCCCTTCCCTGCCTTGTCATCATCAGACTCGGGATCCTTGGTACTATCAGAGTCGGCGTACTTGACCAGAGCCGCCATCAGCGTGCCCATATCATTACAATCGCGCTTGAGCCGCCCTAACTTTTGTTTTAGAGGTAAAAAACGGCAATTTTTCTCCAACATTAAGACTGCAGAGCCGACATCCATCTTATCAGACAAATGTATTATGGCTTTAACCCGACGGACCCAATGGGTTGTTGACTCACCCTCCTCTTGCTTGCAATTCGTCAAATCCACAATTGACATGGGCTGCTTGCACGTATCCTTGAAATTCTGGATGAACCGAGCTTTTAACTCTGCCCAGGAACTGATTGAATTAGGTGACAGGCCTTTCAACCAAGTGCGGGCAGTCCCATCCAACATCATGGTAAAGTACTTGGCTCGCGATATCACTGACCTCCAATAACTCCATAGCCATCTCATAGCTTTCAATCCATGCCTCGGGCTGTAAGTCGGCCGTGTAGCTCGGCACCTTCCTAGGTCCCTTAAAATCCTTGGGCAAGCGCTCGTTACGTAGGGCCGGTACTAGACAGGAGACACCTCCGGTCCTGGTGGCCACTCCTGCCTCGATAGAAGTCGTTGGATAAACCAGATACGGCTGGTAAGTCGTCAGTTGAGCCGCCTGCTCAGCCGCTTGCTCAACCGCCCGTTCAGCCTCTTGACGTATTCTGTCTTAATCTTCCAAGTTAAAGGCCCCATGGCGCGCAGGGTCATGCCCACCTGGCTGGTTATGGCGCCGAACGTTGCTTGAAACGACCGTTGAATCCATGTGCCTGCTATAACTCGGGCTTCGGCTCGGACGAGGGGTCGAATGGATCATGTCCCGATTGTATGAGTACGCCTCCTGCTGTGTTAAGGCCGTCTGAAGAAGTTCTCTGACCCGGCGGGTTTCAACCGCCGCCGGAGAGTCACCATCAATTGGGAGAGCCGCCAGCCGTGCCGCCGCCGCTATCATGTTCTCCAACGGGTTAGAATAGTGACCCAGAGGTGTTGGTACATACTGAGGTGGAGCCGTGTTCATGCGGGGAGTCCCCGTCACCTGTGGCTGGACTGGCGCCCCAACTCCGGGTGTTGCAACCCGATCTGCCTCAGTACGCGGGGAGAGCCACGGCGGGTTACTGGGCCCAGCACCAGGTGTGTGAAAGAGGTTTCGAGGAACATAAACCAGAGGGAGTCGAGACTGAGTCTTCTGATATCTTCTTCTCATGACCTCATTAGACGCGTTCTGATCCTGCGTGAGCTGGAAGGTCTGTGCCTGAATCCACTGAGCCTGAACATCCAAAGCCGCCCGCTCTGTGGTTATCCTGACATCCTCCGCTGCTAGGTCTTCCTTAGCCTGCACCATATCCAATTTTAATTGTGCCACTTCCGCATCATGTCGAGCTTGATCCACCGGGTTAACCACGACAGTTAACAGAGTGGTCAGCTTATCTGTGAGATCCATCAACACTTGAGCTGGCGAGCGCACAGGGCCTCCTGCCCGGCTGCTGCTGATCCGGAGGTCATGGCTGCCGCAGTCGTGGAGTCTTGGATAGGTTGTGTGCCGGCCATGAAGATCCCAACCCTGCTCGGCGGCTCGAAGCAATCCGGAATACTGCTGCCATCGGAACAGCCCCCAAACCCGCCATCTTGCAGTTGATACAACGAATCCGTCTCACCTGTGGATGACCCGCCATCAGAGTAGATGACCGTCTCACCGCTAGATGCAGATCCTTCAGAGAGCCCTTCATGGACGCATCCCACGAAGGCACGCTTCACAGCAGGCGGAGCCCGGGCAGGTCTCGCACGCTGAGCCGCCTCGACGAGGTCGGTGCAGATGTCCGGCTCAGGGCCCGGCTCGCCGATCTTGCCGATGAAGACGTGAATTCCGCCGAAGGGGACCCGGTACCCGTACTCAATTGAGCCGGCGTCGGGGCCCCAGTCTGCGTCGTCGATGTAGAGCTTGCCGCGATGACTCTTGGTCATCCGGCCCACAACGTATCCCTTGAGCCCTTCGAAGCTGCCCTTCAAGCACTCAAATCCATCGTGCGCTGGCCCCACGGTGGGCGTCAACTGTCGTGGAATTGTCACGGCAGATGTCCTAGTGAAAGGACTTAGTTGTGGAGCCATCGCAACTAGAAAGCTTAAAGGGGTTAATCGGGACAAAGGACACGAGGTTTATACTGGTTCGGCCCCTTACGGTGAAGGTAAAAGCCTACGATCCAGTTTTGAGTGGAATTGCTTATGTCTCGATAACCAGGGAGCAAATCGCTTGACCTAGCTCTCGAGTTGTTGTTACTTGCCTTGAACCGCCGCCCGGTCGTCCCTTTATATACAGAGGTCGACGCCCAGCGGCTCTGCGGAGTCCCGACCGGCTCATAAACAGTGTCCGGCTCGGTCTCTCAACTATTCTTGCCTTACAATACAAGTCACGCATACATGGCGGTTTATCACTACGGGCCTTAAGTCGCCTCTGGGCCTTGGGCCCTTAACTAAACCGCCATCTATCTCCTGGGTCTTGCGCTTCAAGAATATTTGCAAGTATGACCCGACCCCTCCTGGGCGGGTCATACTAATAGTTATATCCCCAACAGGAGGGCTTCGCTTTTACATTCTTTTTTTAGTTTTGTTAGGGTTTTTATCCCGCTCAGCAAGGCGAAAACGACAGTGGCTCCCTAAAGATGAAATAAGGTTCTTCCCACCTAGCCCCCATTTTTGGTGGTGCGTCAAGCATCGTCGGTAGGCGTGTGGAGATGTGTCTTCAGTGGATTTGTCTTGGATGGATCTGCTCGAATCTGGCCATCGTTCGTCTTCGTCTGTGTTTTTTCAGATTGGATCCTTCCGATCTACGATACTCTTTATCGTCAGTGATTGCTGTTCTGGTGCCCTAGTCCTTAGGGGTCTTAGAACGACGACTTCCCGACTGTCTGCTACAACAAGTTTTGCTCGGCTCCGGCAAGGGAAGGGCGATGACGACGACGACAACGCGTCTTCGGCTCGTTTCAGTGCTTCTGTCGTCGCTAGGTGGTCTAGGATCTGGATGTAATTTTTATTATTTCTGGTGTTCGTTGTACTGCCATGATTGAAGATGAATCGATCGGAAATTTCCGAAAAAAGAGCAGAGGAGTATCGAGGTGAGAAGGATAAAAATAACGTAAAGAACATTCCGAGGATTCTCAACAGAATTATTAGCGCTTAGAAAATGCTAACCCACCGAGCACGCTCGCTCGTCAGTGCCTGGTGCACGTTTCGTTCCCCGTTCCTTTCTTTCTTTACTTGTTTCTCAGGCCCCATGTGACCCGCATCAAGGCAGGCCGACGCGCAAGCCAACCAGATCCGCACACACGCTTTGGACCACTCCAGTCCGCCTCTGGCTGCTCCCTTTCCTCCCTCTCCCCCCATCCCCCAGTGGTGCGGCGCCGACCGGTGCCCCCGGAGACTGAAGAGCCCAGCCGCCCGCCCGCCCCCGCGATCTCCGGTCCCGACTCCCGCCGCGCCGTCGGTACGAACAGCCCGGCAATTTCTTCTCCCTCCTCCCCTCCGTTAAACTCCACGTCCGCCAATCTCATGTCGTCGTACGGGGCTTTGCTTTCTGTTCATTTGTTCCTGAGATCTGTGGAGACACTGGGATTAGCCCCGCGTGAGAGCCACCGCGACTGTTTCGTTTTCTAGGGTTCTCGATTCCTCCGTTGTCGAATTTGAGCTGTGGACATCTGTTTTGAGGTATGAGTTTTTAGTCATTCAGTGATTCCCTAAAAAAAACTCCACAAATTTTCCCTGTGCCGGCACAAAGTCCGCATACCATCTAGATCCCGCCACTTTGGGAGATGTGGTTTAGTTAGCCGTAAACCCACTCGATCGTTCAAGTATTAGGAACTCAGTGCCGTTAAATAATTTTGTGTTCATATCCATGTTTGGTTTGCCATTTCGGCTAGTTCATGTCGTTACTTTATTATATATATCTCCAATTATGATTGCTTGGTTTTGGAATTTCATCTTTGCACATCATTGGCATTCTAGATAGTTTTGTTTCACACTTGGCTACAAATCTAGTGGTGTCTGGTGCTACCTATTTGTGATGGTATTAACTGCTGTACTTATGACAACTGCCTTTTTTTATGTTAGGTGCACCACATTGTACACTGAAAGCGGGCCTTTTTGTACATTAGAATTAGCATTAGACCCTACATGATAAGAAACCATGGCACCAGGAAGCAAGGCAGAGAAAAAAGCAGCATTGGATGCTGGGGCATGGATGTTCAATGTTGTAACTTCGGTTGGCATAATCATGGTCAACAAGGCCTTAATGGCTACACATGGTTTTAGCTTTGGTAAGAATACACTGCAACACTTTGGTATTTTTATCTGTAGAACATCTGTTGTTTTTAGCAAAATAGAACATCAGGTATCGCTGTAATCTCAAACTGAACTGCCCAACTGTGTTCCGTACATTGTCTCTTCCTTCGTTGCTTTCCCTTGTATCACATTGATCAAACTAGGACAGGACACATATATCCTTATTTAAATTTTGTTGGACTTGTAATTCTATTTATGTCAATGGAAGCCATATGTTATGTCCTTTATCATGGAACATTGGACTGTTGAACTTGCAAATTTACAAGCTTGGACCCCATCGAACATTGGATTGGTTCAACTAGGGTGCTATACATATATCCTTATCTAAATTTTGCTGGACTTGTAATTCTATTTCTTTCTATGAAAGATATCATCACATTTACCGTGGAACATTAAACTGGTTGAACTTGCAATTTTAGAAATCGAGAGGCGTCGAATTTTCAATAAATAAGACAATGATCTTGACTTCCAATGGAGATGTAGTAATGAGATTGGTAGACTTTATGGGAACACTAAAAGTAATGTTTGTAAGCCACTATATCTATATGTGCACCTTTAGCTTGAGATGTGTATTCAGGTATAACATTTGCGGGAATTTTATTAGAACTACTTATTTAGAGGCTGATGACCTTAAGCCCATAAATGGAGTATGTGTATTCTTTCGTTGACCATCTTTTGTGCCACTAATGTTGTGTTATTATTGTGCTTGTTTGTACAGCCACAACATTGACTGGGATGCATTTTGCAACTACCACTTTGATGACATTGGTAATGAAATGGTTAGGATACGTTCAGCCATCTCATTTACCTCTATCGGAGCTAGTAAAGTTTGTATTTTTTGCAAACCTATCAATTGTTGGAATGAATGTTAGCTTGATGTGGAACTCTGTTGGCTTTTATCAGGTACAATATACAACTCCTGCTATTTTCAATTCATCGATGTAGTTTATATACTAAACTGCTTTTTCATCATTTTTGTGTTCAGATTGCGAAGCTATCTATTATTCCACTTCTATGCATTATGGAGGTCCTGTTCGAAAATTTCCGTTACTCGAGGGATACAAAGCTTAGTATAGTGGTTGTCCTTGTAGGTGTGGGAGTGTGTACAGTTTCTGATGTTAGTGTAAATGCGCAAGGATTGGTAGCTGCCGTAATAGCAGTTTGCGGCACTGCTTTACAACAGCATGTAAGTACAAGAATGTCAGTGAATTCATTTTGTTCGCTGCTGCATATTATATGGTACTTATGTTAATGGGCATCAATTTATATCATATTGATATCTTATTCCTGGTTCCTGCCATACTACATGTTTTATTTCTCCCTTCAGAATTCAGTCTTTGTAGAGTTCCAGGCTATCATGTATTTCTCATCTTAAACTGCATTGTTTGTTCATTAAGTTTGTTGGACAGTAAAAATATCGACTGCATTGACTGATGCCTTAGCTGCTATTCCTGGTTATAATAAATACAAGATATTAGACTGGGTCTGCATGAGATCCAATGGAAGGCTTGCATTGAAGTCCTAGGTTATTGTGCATATTTATTATTTTATTTCACTAGCTGAGGTTCTCTGATATCTCTTTTGTAGCATTTTCTTTGACTCCCTATATCTTAAGTGAGACTTACACATATACAGAAACCTCTGCCCAATTAATATCTCAAAAACATGCTAGTAAGTAGTAAAAGGTTCTACTTCATTTATACATATTTATTTGTGCCCACAGAAGTTTTGTCCTAGACTCCCGTTTTGTGTGTGCATTTTTAACAACTCTTTCTTTTCTTGTATTTATTATTGTCCGGATCCTTCATTTTGCAGTATGTCAATTACCTTCAACGGAAGTACTCGCTCAACTCACTCAAACTCTTGGGTCACACTGCACCAGCTCAAGCAGCTTCACTGTTGATATTAGGCCCATTCGTGGACTTCTGGCTGACCAGGAATAGAATCGACACTTTTCACTACACCAGCACAGTGACGGTATGTAACCAAATGAAGAATATATATCACATCATGATGCTTGCCAACATTCCATAGTACATTATTTTATGACATTGCAGTGATTGGTAAATACATCATATATAATACAAAGATTACTGCAACTCAATTGTTGTTTCATTTGCTTTTAAAACTGGATTAATTCTGAATCATTATCTGTAATAACCAGTCACTCAAAACACAGGTAGTTGGTTGCATGATAAGGTTGCATAGTGATGGAAGGATCCAGTTGTCTGCA
This sequence comes from Triticum aestivum, assembly GCF_018294505.1. Taxonomy (NCBI): domain Eukaryota; kingdom Viridiplantae; phylum Streptophyta; class Magnoliopsida; order Poales; family Poaceae; genus Triticum; species Triticum aestivum. Next base: position 549,142,846 of record NC_057798.1, on the reverse strand, counting down.
AAGTTAGCTAGTAATATACTATAAAAATAAATATAATTTACCCATTCCTCGGTATATAGAATATTATACGTTGAGCCTTCAAAGAGATGAATGACTGGCATTCTTTGTTTTGTATCAGTTCTCCTACTTATTGCTTGCTTGCTGACATAACCAGTTTCTGCTGTTGACTGACTCCATTTCCCCATCGCCTTTCAGTTCTTCATTGTGCTGTCATGCGTTATTTCAGTCGGGACCAATCTCAGCCAATTCATATGCATTGGGAGATTCACCGCCGTCACGTTTCAAGTGATCGGACACATGAAGACAATTCTCGTGCTAACCCTGGGATTTCTGTTGTTCGGGAAAGAAGGCCTGAATTTCCACGTGGCGTTTGGTATGATCCTCGCCATTGTTGGGATGATATGGTACAGCAGCGCGTCTTCGAAACCCGGAGGCAAGGAGCGGCAGGGTGTGGCGAGTGAGAAGGCCCAGAAGTCGCCACAGTCGGAGCTGGACGATAAAGTATGAGATGGAAGCCTCGAAGTTCCTATCGTCAGCTATTTATATGGACCCTGTCTTATATATCAAAAGTAAAATGATCATGAGAATTTTCCTCATTGTACACGGTTCCTTGGAGGAATGTTTCTACAGGGATGTTAGAAATGTAGGCCAGAGAAGAAAGAGAGAGTTTACACTTTCGCAGGAAATACTCCTACATAGGTAACGTGGGCAGACGTTTTCAGTTTCAAGACTTCGTAATTTCATCACCGTCGTTCCTTCTTTTTTGAAAGTCATCACTGTCGTTCTTTGACAATCTTACTATACACATTTACACATTACTTGTCAGCCAGTAGTCATTGGAGTAACTCTAGCAGATGTCAGTCATATGGGCAGCCTCCATATCGCAGATGGAGAGGAAACACGCAAACATGGATTCGCCAAAAGGTGGTTTTCATATTATTTTTCTTACATGTAGGTCCTGCTTGTCATTGACTACAAAGCTTCTTCCCCAATAATCCAAACTTCTCAACACATTTGATTCAATTCGACTTGATTTTAAGAACTTGGGCTAAAAATTAGTTGCATTGCGACTTACATTTATAAAACATCTAACACTTGGTTAAATAAATACTAATTCATCGCAGGCCATTGGTTCCAGCTCCTTCAACCTCAGCCCATTCATATCCACCTGTTTAGAGAGATCAAGTTCAAAATGCACACACAATTCATCGTAGCGGAGATACTACTAAAGACGGTAAAGAAAGAGACGAAATACATTCTAGTTGCTGAACAAGGTGAAGCGGAATGCCCATATTGTGTCCTCCATGCAGAAGGCACGCACGACTCTAGTCCAATCCCTTGTGATGGCCGACCGCCCATCCTTCACGGTCTTCGTGAAAACATCTACTCCCTCCTTTCCGGTTTATAAGGCTCAATTCAAAAATCTCACCAACCAAGGTAGATGGTGAGTGGTGGAATACTTTTTGTAGTTTGCAAAAGCACCTAATTAATGCTCTTGTTTTTCTCAAAAAAATTTATTTATCAATGCATTAATTGCAATGCATGCATGCATAAAGTACATGCATTGATCAATTTTCTCTCAATACTTGCATGCAATGATTTAATGCACCTTGGAATCTGAACATGTGATGGGAAACAACCAAATTGAGCCTTATAAAATGAAAAAACTAAAATTTTGAGATAAGCCCTATAAACCGGAAAGGAGGGAGTAGATAATCATTGTGTTCTGGTAGAAATACTTTAACATTTGCATGCCCACCAATCATGTAGTTTGATAGGTAATCTTGAGTAAACTGATTTGGGAACCACTGCAAAGGAAAAAAGAATCAGACATTGTCATCTAACACAACTTATTATGGGCAGTAAAAAGAAGGTTGCAGAGTTCTTACTTACCATCCTGCAGTTCGCTGTTGTCTTGGATAAAGTGTAAACAAATAGTTTAATTGCCATATTTTGACCCATTTTACTAACAATCTTTATCAGCTTCCTCACTTGATGCTGGTTCATCGATGTCTCATTGCCCCATACACAGAAAGGGTCGAAATGCGGATCTTTACCAATGACATATGTATCTAAAAGCACCAAGTTAATATTAGAAGCTAAACAACAATTGCACAATGAAGTAGTATAACACTCTTTTATAATATCTTATAACATCCAATATACTCACATATTAGATGAATTAACATCTTATATCATGGCCCGGAAGGAGTTTATTGCATTCTTACAAATTATCGACTGATTAACTGTTGTTGTATCCATAAGTTAGAGTTAGTTTGAGCTAGTTCGGGCTCAAATACCCTAAAGTATATCCAAACATGAGGGCTAGTTTGAGCTAGTTGCATCTAACCCACCCAAAAGAACTATCCAACCCAATAGGTGCTAATTGGAGCTAGTTCTCCTAGTGCATTTATTGTCAATCTAACCCTGTCATCCAAACACCTCTTTGGATGGAGTTAGTTCAGGGTTAGTCATGAGCTAGAAACTAACTCTAACCTCTAACTAAGTTGAGTATCCAAACAGGGTTGTGTTGTTGTTGTTGTTGTTGTTGTTGTTGCTCTTGCTGCTCTTCTACGTATATCTAGACATCATCAGGACATTAAGGTAATACTCTTCCTTGTTGCTATGTAGCCTTCGATTGCATATTTAGACATTAAGTATAGTGCATGTTGCTATGTAGCCTCAGATATATTACATATGGCCCTAGTTAACCTAACGATAAATGGGTTATAGGTATATTCAGCTAAAAGTCCGATTCACCGATTAGTCCCTTATCAGCCCCCAACCTATACGGTACCAGCTACCGATATCCTAAACAGTGAGTATATATAAGCCATGGAATGAAACTAACCTCGATGGAAAACAAAAATGGTTTCCAAAATTGTCCTGTGTAGGTACATTGAGAGGCATGTTAAGCACAACAGGCTAAACATCAACCAAAATTATCCATGGCAGGCAAAATAATCTCCAAAAGATAGCTTCAGTGTGCAGGTTTAAGCACGCTACTAAAGCAAAACAAGTGAAAAGGTGTGTTAAATGCAACAGGCCTAACATTTAACAACAAGCAAACATAGTCATTCAAACTAGTATTGTGCCAGTCTAAGTATACTGGTTATTGTTAAATAAAAATGGAAATGCGTGTTAACTACAAGATGCGGCAACTAAATGTAGTCATTCATAATGGTACTGTTAAAACTGGTATTGATGAAATTGAACTACACAGTTCATACTTGCACATATAGAACATCACGTTGTGAATAACTGGAATAAACAAGGCATAGTACGAACAACCAAAGATAGCATTTGAAACTGAACATATGCTAACTACAAACAACCGAACAATCAAAAAACTTTAAAAGAGACATATGCTAGCTATAACAGGCTTAACAACAAGCAAATATATGCATTCCTATCTGTATGTTTAAAACTGGATTGCTGAAATATACTGCACATTAAATAATTGCACATATAGAGCATCACATTGTGAACAACTGAAATAAACAAGGCATATTGCAAACAACCAAATATAACAATTAAAACTGGACATATTCTCACTACACTACAAAAGGGACTCAACAAAACAAATCATGGGTTCCCCCATGTGAAGAGGCACGACAAAACAAATCATGGGTTTCCTCACTTGTCACAGATGGGCTCGTTCCCATGGGAAGAACACGGACCCTGGATGCGCTCCATGTTGTCGCAGATGGGCTCCTTCCCCTTGGAAGAGCAATATCGTAGGGTGCTCTCCCTGATGTCGCAAACGGGCTCTTTCCCCTTGGAAGAGTAGATGGGCTCTTTCCCCTTGGAAGAGCCGGAGAGGGTGCCCTCATTGTGGTCGCTGTCGATGAGGTCTGACTTGGAAGCTGTGGATCCCAAGCCAGCGTCGCAAAATGTGTCCTTTAGAAATGACAAAAGGGGCTCGATGGCGATGTAGGATGGCAAATTCTTGACAGCGAGCCAAAGGAGATCAGCGACGGGGCCATGGATGAGATCGACGGAGGTTGAACCCGAGGGGTTAGGGGTGATCCACTTAACCTGTGACATAGCTCGCCTCAGGTCGTCGCTGTAGACGACCTCGATGTCATAGCCGGCATCCGCGACATACTCGCATACTCTAGCCCATTGATTGAGTGCCTGCGGCCAGTAATGGTCGTCAGCTTCCTCGGCGATGTCGGGCGAAGAGACCGCGATACACCTCTTTTGGGCCAGTCGCTCCGCAAGCTCCACGGGAAGCATAGCCGGGCTTAGGTTGCGATGCTCTGGAGTGGGGGATGGGGATGGGGATCTGTGGGAAAGGGGGCATTTGGCAGGCGTCATCTAAGAAACTCAGGGCGACCCGGGTATGGAGATCGGTGGGTAAGCTGCACAGGCAAACAGTCAGATGTTGACAATGGAGGCCTTGCGGCGGCGGTGGCGGGGACCTTGCTAGGGTTTTGAGTGATTTGTGTGTGTGTGTGTGTGTGTGCGCGCGCGCCCCCGAGAAGGTTTTGGTGTGTGTGGGTGTGAGAGGGGGTGGTGGGGGTGTGTTTGAGGAAATGCCGCGGCTACTGAAAATTTTACTACGCGGGAGTGAAATGTCGGGGCTATTGAAAATTTGGATGATGGTGCATCGCACACTGTCTGGAGATAACAACCGTGTGTTATGAAACAGAAAAACCCTTGAGGCGGGCAGATATTTTCGAGGGATGCGGGCTGGATTGGGAACAAGAAACATCACACACAGTTAACACATAATAACTGTGTGTTATCAAACAGAAAAAAGTTGCAGGCGGGTAGATATTTTTGAGAGGGGAAGCCTCATGGATCCCAATGTACTGTGCAGATGTGCGTGATAGGGGCACCGGCGTGGCAAACAGTTAGTGTGAGTGAACCGTGTCTGTTGCGTCATCCGACTTGTCTAATGTTCATAAATTTGGCGAAAAATGACGCGGTAGAGGGTCAGAACACGAACACACTTGCAAGTGGACCAAATTTATGTATGAAAAGGGTGGTTTGATATTCAAATACCAAATGCAACTTTGATGTGGCACCTATCTCGCAAAGTGCATGGTATTGCTTGCCCCTCTCGTGTCGGCATGAAGGGAATCCTAAGCTATGAATGCATGCCCCGCAACCGAGGTTCACCTAGCAAAGTGCGAAGCAGCAGCCCCCCACACCCACTTTCAGTCGGCGGTCCAGAGAGGCATCTCACCAAGATGGATCATAAAACGGACCAAGAATAATCCACCTTGGTCATACAACCTCTCTCTTGTTGTTGGTTAAAGTGATGGTCATCCATGCGACCCCGGACATGGGCTAGCTCACCAATAATCACACAAGTAGCTAGTCCCAGAAGACAACCACTGCATGCGTGTGGCCCAAACATATGTATGGAGAGGTGTGTTTTGAATACACAATGGAACAACTTTGATGTGGCACCGTGCTTTCGAACAAGAAATCCCCACACTGAGTGAGGGTTAGGTTGACGATGCATATGTATGTCACACCACACTTCAAGCCGATGACGGGGATTCATGCATGCATGCGTGCATAGTATGCGCTCAAACTTAATTAGGTCTGAATCTCACCATGACCTATACTACAATAACATGAACCAAAGGAAGAATCCGCTATGGTAACTGAAAGAACATGCGGTGCCCCCATGTTTGGTTTTGGGTAATTGATGACAATCTCTATGGACTAATGGTTGCCTTGGGTTTTATTTGAAGGATTTGTCCATAGGCTTTTCTTGGAGTCCATTTGTTGGTTTCAAGGAGAGTTTGTGATGACCAAGGTGCCATTCAAGGAATTACCTAAAGATTGGTCATGTGAGAGGTTGGTCAAGACTAAGTCAAAGAGTGAATCAAGTTGATCAACACACAAAGCGTAGAATATGTACCGAGAGGGATCAAGCGATCCCATGGTATGGTAAGCATTGTCAATTACGCTTTGTGTACTAACCCATGATCTTCGTGAGAGTTCTTTGTGGGGTTAGGTCGTGGTGTGCAAGTTCAAGTGAAGCATCACGAAGAGATAAAATGCTTGAAGCTTGCCGTCCATTGTGGTGACAATGGACTTGTGAAGATGTGGGGAAGAGTGGCTTACCCATAGTGGAGTATGGGGGAGCAATCAACTAGTCTTCATCGAGCCAACACAATCAAGAAAGGTGGTCTAACTTGAGGGAGTCAAGATCGTCATCATCTAGCTCAAGTGGACCATGTGCAAGGCAAAGGTTTGCCCTTGATAGGTTTTCCATTTTACCGGTCTCATGATGGTAGTTGGGAGACCGGGTTTTAGGTTCGATGGCCGTTCTATCAAGGGGGGCTCTCGATGAGTAACTTGATCGTATCATTTGTAGAGAGCTCAAACCATTGCATCCTTGCATCATCTTTCTTGGTTCTTGTTTGGTCCTCTTTGTGATTTTTGGAGCTTATGGTCATCTAGATGACAAGCTCGAGTTCATCAAAAACGGAGTTCACATGCATCTTCTATGATGTTTTCGATGTTGGAGATTCTGCCGGTTCTTCTCTGTTGGAGGTTTCTCTCCTCTTTTTGTTAGGCATACCTCCCCTGCCTCTTCTTACTATAACCAGACGCTGTTTTGATGCTACTCGTTGTCTTGTATCCAACAAGCTTGAGTTTGCTCAATTCGGAGCTCATTTGCAGAAGTTATGGCAGTTCTAGTTTTCCTTGGAGTGTACTTGCTTTCGTGGAATTGGAATTAGGTTGGCGCCGACGGTAGTACCGCTGGACCGGAGTGGCAATACCACGTATCGCCACAAGCTGTAGTACCGCTGTCCCACAGCGGTAGTACCGCCCATGGCCATAAGCGGTAGTACGGCTCCGGTTCCGCCCTGGTACCGCCTCGACTCGAGACATGGTTTTCTCATGTCGGGTTCAGCGGCAGTAGTAGCAGCAGTAGGAGCGGTAGTACCGCTCGTGTGCGGTAGTACCGCGGCTACCATCGCCCCTAGTACCGCTAGGCCAAGCGACAGTACCGCTGCGACCAATGGTAGTACCGCTGGCTCCAGCGGTAGTGCCGCTCATACGGCTCTGCCTCGCCCTCTGTTTTGCTCCGCTCTTTGTGTTCTACCACCCGGGCGGTAGTACCGCTCATGCGCGGACTGAGCACATAACGGTTGGATTTGGGAGCTCCTATAAAAGTGGGTCTTCTTCCCCATGCAACCTTATCTCTTAAGCTCGTGTTCTTCCCCCATTGTTGACCTTCTTCGAGCTTGCTAACTCTCAATCCCTCCAATGATTCTTGCTAGTTCTTGAGGGAAAAGAGAGAGGAGATATAGATCCATGTTTCCACCAATCACTTTCTCCTCTAAGTGAGGGGAACCCCTTGGATCTAGATCTTGGAGTTCTTCGTGTTCTTCTTTCTTCCTTCCTCTCATTTCCTCCCTAGCATTAGTTGCTTTGGTGGGATTTGGGAGAGAAGGACTTGGGCACTCCGTGTGCCCTTGCCATTGCATTTGGTGCATCGGTTTGAGTTCTCCATGTGATACGTGGAAGTTACAAGTTGAGAAGCTTATTACTCTTGGGTGCTTGGTACCCTTGAGCTTGTTACTCTTGGGTGTTTGGACACCCTAGAGCTTGTTCCTCTTGGGTGCCTTGGCGCCCTAGACGGTTGGTGTTGCTTGGAGCTCAATCATTGTGGTGTAAAGCTTCGGGCAAGCGTCGGACGCTCCGATTAGGTTGTGGAGATCACCCCGAGCAATTTGAGGGGTACCGGTGACCGCCCCCAAGGGTTGCCAAAGTGTACGGGTTCGGTGACCGCCCCCAAGGGTTGCCATTTGTACGGGTTCGGTGAACGCCCTCAAGGGTCCCTTAGTGGAATCACGGCATCTTGCATTGTGCGAGGGCGTGAGGAGATTACGGTGGCCCTAGTGGCTTCTTGGGGAGCATTGTGCCTCCACACCACTCCAAATGAAGATTAGCATCCGCAAGGGTGTGAACTTCGGGATACATCATCGTCTCCGCGTGCCTCGGTTATCTCTTACCCGAGCCCTTTACTTATGCACTTTACTTTCTGATAGCCATATTGTTTCTTGTCATATATCTTGCTATCTCTTAGTAGTTTATCTTGCTTAGCATAAGTTGGTGGTGCACATAGGTGAGCCTAGTTGTTGTAGGTTTTGTGCTTGACAAATTAACCGTTAGGTTAATTCCGCATTAGTTCAAGCCTAAACTGTAATTATTTTAAAAGCGCCTATTCACCCCCCCTCTAGGCGACATCCACGATCTTTCAGTAACCTATCTTGCTATCGGTCAAGGTGATCATGGATGTCCACGCGGGCCCACAAATATATAGGCTTATCACCGATAACCATGCGAGGGAGTGTACTGTTCGAAGACAACCACCACATGCATATGTATGGAGGTGATGCATGCATGCATGTTTGAATACCATTTCACAACATTGATGTGGCGCGTGCGTCGAAAATCGTACAGTCCCCACACAGAGCGAGATCGGTTCATGACGTGTTGCTGTACTAGCATTGGTACACGTCGGTGCTATACAAACGGTTTTTAACCCCTTTTAGCGACGACACTTGGAACCGTCGCCAAGTGAGTGTGGGAAATAGGGGGGTCCTTCCCACACGACCCAGAAACCATCGGGAATAGGCCCTCCTAGCACATAGGCTAGGGCAAAATGAGCTCGTGTGCGATCGGACGAGGCATCGAAACCCAATTGTTTCCGTTCGTATGTACATCCCACACGGTGAATCCCAGAAAAACGTTTCCGTCCGTATGTATATCACACATAGTCAATCCAAGGGTTACGTTTCCATTCTTATGTACATCCCACACAGTTAATCCAGGGAAAACGTTTCCATTTGTATGTACTTCCCACATAGTCAATCCAAGGAAAACATTTCCGTTCATATGTACATCCCACACAGTCAATCCAGAGAAAACGTTTTCGTTTGTATGTACATCCCACACAGGTTTATGTATAGGCTCGTGTGTGATAGGTGTAACTATCACAAATGCTCCGCGTTGATTAATCGTTTGCTTTTATCAACTACATCACACACGATTTTATGAAGAAAACGGTGTGGCATTGGGCTATCCATCACAAGCGCTTTTACTTCTAGAACCATTTGCAAAGTTCCATGATCCATTTAGCAGGTTTATTAGTTTACAATTAATAATTCCAGTATTATGCAAATTCACATTTCATATCGAACATCTGTTTGCCAATTTCGTATCATCCACATAGAGATATTTTAACATCACGGTACGATAGCTACCGGAAAATAGCATAGTACAACGTATAGATAGTTCAACTTCATAAGAACAATATATTCATTTCCCTAATCGAGATCATCCAGGCTCTCCTTATCCGCCTCTGCTTTCAGTTCAGTAAGAACCTGTTTTGCACTGGCCAGCTGGGAAAGTGCCACCTCCTTCGCCAACACCATCTTAGCAAAGTTTGATTTAAAAAATCCGAGCTCATTCTCCACCTTCCTCTTTTATCCTGCATCTTCAAATATTCTTCAGCGTTGACAACACTTTCTCTAAGCCTACCTCTGTTCTCTTCCTCATACATGCTCCAGAGCTTTGCTAGGCACATCTTCAAAGACTATGGCCACTCTTGATCAACCCACTCCAAGTAAAACACTTCCGTTCATCCTATAATATTTAAAACTACATCAGTAACAATTGTAGGGAAAATGGGTTTATAGCAACATAGAAAATCACCAATACTTATTTTGAAAAACTGAAAAAGCTGGTTAATTATAACATATCTTCTCAAAAAGATCAATGTGCAAATGAATTATTTGCTACTAAGACAACAACCAAATTCTGAAACATCAGAAGCTATAATTAACTACAACAACGCTACAAGTTCTTACTCATTTACTATAAATAAAGAATTAAACATTTTAAGAGGAAGGTAAGTATAACTGCAACAACATAGAGACATTGTTTGGATGATATCAAATTGATACTAATAGGGTGTACATGCACAAATTTAGTAACATAGAACTAATAGCACTAAGGTCGTCCACTATGTATGCCAAAACTGGTGTAAAGACAACTGTTGCTACATCTCGCACCGGTGCCCTGCACTGGGAGCCGATGTAGCAAAAAAAAATCAGGGACCCAAACTACGGAGCACCTAGTTGCTCCGACGTCCAGTTCCTTCGTGCCATAAAGATTTAGTATTTTACTGCTTGGCTGCTCGGATGTGTGGACAAGTTGGCTCCACAAACTGCTGAAGCGGTGCCAAATAATTTTCTGATGGCACCGTTGATGAGATGGCAACATATTTAGATACTAGGTATAAACTGTGACACTGTCTTAGGATGTGTTTGGTTGAAGGTGTGGTATGACTGGGTTGGGACTGCTACCTCTTGAGCACTGCATTGGTTTTCCTTGAAGAGGAAAGGGTGATGCAGCAAAGTAGCGTAAGTATTTCCCTCAGTTTTTGAGAACCAAGGTATCAATTCAGTAGGAGGCTCCTCAAAAGTCCCACGCACCTACACAAACAAACAAGAACCTCGCAACCAGCGCAATAAAGGGGTTGTCAATCCCTTCATGGTAACTTGCGAAAGTGAGATCTGATAAAAATAATATGATAAGATAAATATTTTTGGTATTGTTATGATATAGATTGGAAAGTAATATATGCAAGTAAAAGTAGATTGAAAACTTATATGATAAAGATAGACCCGGGGGCCATAGGTTTCACTAGTGGCTTCTCTCAAGATAGCATAAGTATTACAGTGGGTGAACAAATTACTGTCGAGCAATTGATAGAAAAGTGCATAGTTATGAGATTATCAAGGCATGATCATGTATATAGGCATCACGTCCGTGACAAGTAGATCGAAACGATTCTGCATCTACTACTATTACTCCACACGTCGACCGACTCCTGCCTGCATCTAGAGTATTAAGTTCATGAAGAACAGAGTAACACATTAAGAAATATGACATGATGTAAAGGGATAAACTCATGCAATATGATATAAACCCCATATTTTTATCCTCGATGGCAACTGTAGTGACCAGACCTCAAACAGTCTGATCTCTGTGCATCAGTGTCATCCCTGGATCGGTAATGCTGACACGCACAATACTCGTGGATTTATAACAGAGTAGCAATCACACACTTATTACATCGAATGTCTCAAAAGAGAGCTTATTACAAAAATATGGCTTCAGGCCATCTAAAATCGATAACAGCGGAAGGCTTGGAAGATAAAGTGAGTCCATCAACTCCAACAACATCACTGAGTGAAAGACAACGACCTATGGCACCTTACTTGTCGTCTGAAAAGTCTGCAACATGAACGTTGCAGCCCGAAACGGGTCAGCACATGGAATATGCTGGCAATGTAACACAAGAGAGTAATGAACAACAATAATGCTATCACTACATGCATATATGGCTGGTGGAAAGCTCTATGGTTACAGTTTTGCATAAAGCCAATTTTTCCCTACAACAAAGGAATAAACTTTATTTAACTATCATGGTGGTTGTTAAACATTGAGAAGGGTCCTCCAACTCAATCCCAATTAAACATCATTATTAAACCCAATCAAATTAATAATAAGGATGATGATATCAATATGATAATCCAAGAACTAGATACTCAAAACGTCCATAACTGGGGACACGGCTAACCGTGATTAGTTTATACACTCTGCAGAGGTTTGCGCACTTTTCCCCACAAGACTCGAATACATCCATGGTCGGAGATTCGAGACACGGTCTTTTTGAAACAATAACTCTTTACTCTAGGTGGACAATTACACTTACTTTCCTCTACATCTGCTAGCCCACCACTGAAAGAGGTCTTGCAACTTACTCAACTATACTAGAGCCCATAATAGCTTGTGGCTGCACATGGAAGTTTCTAGCATGAATAATCTTATGATCCCTTTGAGCCTGGGTGGCGGACCGTAGGATGATCACACGGGTACTCTGGGATATCCTAGGACAACACTAGATTCTCCAGGTGCCCTGACAACCATTGGGTACTCCAGGGTGCCTTCAAGCAATCCACCCAGATGTATATTAAAGTAGCCACCTTTAGTTAACCATTAAGTAACAACACTCACATCTGTCATGAATCACTCGATCCAAACCACGTCTACAAGCATAGCATAGCAATATAAGCAACGTAGAAACAACTCCCAAGTGTTTGAAAAAAATAAACAGGTAATAGGTTCTACCTCATCATCTACTTCCCGAAACCCACATATTAATCATATCCTAACCATGAAATTGTTTGAGGATTGATCTAATGCAATAAAACTGGGTAGTAAAGAGGTATGATCAAAGTGTTACTTGCCTTGCTGGTGATCCGTGAAACCTAAAGACTCATAGTAGCACGCTTCGCACTCCGGGTACTCTATCGCAAACAAACAAGCATACGATAAGCACACTACTAGAAGCACTGGTAAATCTCAAAGAAGAGATTTAACTAGAAAGTTCAACTTAAGAACTCAGGTTTGCAAAAAGAATCAAATCAAACGAAGCAACGAAACTCAAACTGCGAAAGAAACAAGGTCCATTTACTAATCTGGACTTAAGTCAAATTTTACAGTAGCAAAAATCTTGTTCAAGTTGATTAAACAGAAAAAGGGCTTCGAAATAAAGATCTAGGCGCTTGAATCACCTGATTCCAATAAACGAGCGAAAAAATAAACTAAAACGAAAATCAGAGCAGAAATCACATTCGAAAATAATCGCGAAAAAACCCTGGAAAAAGAAAAACTGACGAACAGACTAACGAACGAACGTTCGCTGTCTGCGGCTAACGGGGGAACTCCGTTCGTTAAAACGAACGCATGGACGAACGTCCGCTATTAAACTAAACTGAAAAAAATAAAACGATCTAATCTACTGCACCTATAAAAGCACGAGAGGACGGAGAACCAAATCATCCTATCCATCGAAACCTGCAATCTGATGGTCTACATCCTTTCAGCATACTAAACGTGTTTTATGCTTTAATTACCTACCAATGCCATTACGTTAATTAATTACCCACCATGACATTGGGTTAACAGGTAGCTGCCCTGTTGGGACCACGCCGTCGGGCCAGTTTTGGCCACCTCCCCACACCTCGCCCCACCTTTTCCCTACAACCTCCCCGCCAGCCACCGCCTCGACCTGTGCCTCCATCTGCACGCGCCGCCAGACCGCCGCTTGTCCGTCTGGAGTTCCTCACGTCGCCATCGACCGCTCCACCGCTGGCCCGACTGCAGGTGACGGCGCTCGTCGCCGGTGAGAGGTGCATGGGTTCTACCTCTGCTGCCGCCGCCTCCACCTCCGCGTACTTGGACGCACGCGCGGCAGCTGTCGGCGAACGTGGCCGAACCATGGTCTCCTCCCTACCCTCGTCGACCTCTCTGCTGCCAGCTCCGCCCTCCTCCTGCCCTATCTTCTCCGCCTCCACGTCCATGCGCGCCGCCGACCGAATCCTGCTGTCGTCACCATAAGCCGCCGCCGCGCCATGAGTGGGCGTGCCGCGTGGAAAGAGGCTGGGCACCATGCCTCGATCCCTTCGTCCTCCTCTTCCCGAGCCGTCAGCGTCCACCACGCGCCCCCTACTCTTCTCCACCAATCTGGCCAGTCCCCACACTGGGAGCCCCTGCGGATCGAGGCGTCTTCCATGCAGCGGACGGCGCGCACGGGGAACCTCCATTGCCCTACCTTCTGACGGGCGCCCGACGGTGGCCCTAACACGATGGGTCGGGAAGTGTCTCTATGGTTGACTGATCGAGCGAACTGTTCATTTTTTATTTTATTCTCTGTGGCGAAGCACGACGATGACCCTGACAGGAGAGGAGGAGGACATGGAGAAGAAGGAACGAGAATTAGACAAGGAGGAGGAGGACATGGAGAAGAAGGAACGAGAATTAGACAAGGAGGAGGAGGACATGGAGAAGAAGGAACGGGAATTAGACATGGACGTGCACTATGAGGCAACACGCCGCTGTGTTCGCCCCGCCATCTTCTGATCTCTTCAGCATTCGTGTTGTCTTGGGTTTTCCTCTGTAAGTTTGAGTCTATATGCTCACACCCTCAGTCTCTGTCGATCCCTCTAATTTCTGTGGACATACAGACACACCCAGTGTTTTAGAACGATGCCGCTTCAGAGTTTCAGTTCAACTCACCCATACAGAAATACATTCTATCGCTGGCTAAGCATAGTACGAACTGGGTGGACATGGAGTCAAGGACATGGTAAGGAAGTCAAGCAATTGGTTGATTTGCTCTTTTCTTCTTCGTTTCACCATGCTGCACCCCTTCTAGCTTATTAGTCGTTTGTTTCATCTCTTTTGACTGTACTAATCTGCCAATATTTTCCTATCTTTGCAGCGATTGACTAATGTTTAGTTTTAGTTTTACAGTAGACCAAAATGGATACTGATCTACAGTGTTTATTAATGGAAAAAACATTGTACACGGTCTTCTCAACTTTAAGGTCATAACCGAATCAACTTAGCTGTTTATAATCTATTTTCCCTGTCACTTTTAAACTCTTGAATTTGCCATGCCAACCATCCTACAGTTGTGTAGGAATTCAGTTAGCACATCATAACATGTTATTCTCTTTTGATAATGCTTTGTTGGATTTTTTGGGAACAAGGTGGCGAAAAAATAAGTGGTTGTGGAGGCAATGGTTTGTTCGGGGATGTGGAGAATGTTCTTATGTTATTTTTGGTAGGCGTGAAGACACACATTTGTATTTGTTTATAGTAATTCACTGCAGACTTCTGATTGGATAATTACATTGATGTTCCAGCTGCTGGGCTACATGGAGATGTTTTTGTTTAAAACTTTACACTACCCATTTTTCCCTCTCAAGATTAGTTTGGTTTCTTCCCTGCAGAATTGTTCAGGCCAAATCCATAAAGATCTGGACCTTTAGTATCCTTATCATTGATGAAATTTATTTCCATCTTACTAGTAGATTCACTATAACTATGATTGCTAATTAAGCTAGATTACTTGAGAAATTATATTTATGATTATTCCACTTTTAATGTAATTTATAGAACTGACGGTCAAAAGTTCTACATGTTTTAATTAGTTACAAAAGACATAGTTGGAACTAATAAAATGTTCATTATTTGGCACTTAAGTCGGAACTCGGGAGTCAGGGCAACTCAACAAGGGAAAGGGGAGCCTCAGAGGGAGATAGCTGAATAACACCGGAGACACTGCAGAAGGAATCCAAAATGTTGTGATGTTTTAGTGGCGGAGTGGCAAGGCATCCGATTAGATGACCTGGTGTGACGTCCTCGATTCAATCATACACTAATCATACACGCAAATGTGTACGATCAAGATCAAGGACTCACGGGAAGATATCACAACACAACTCTAGACACAAATTAAAATAATACAAGCTTTATATTACAAGCCAGGGGCCTCGAGGGCTCGAATACATAAGCTCGAATACAGAAGAGTCAGCGGAAGCAACAATATCTGAGTACAGACATAAGTTAGACAAGTTTACCTTAAGAAGGCTAGCACAAAGGCATCTACGATCGAAAAGGCAAGGCCTCCTGCCTGGGAGCCTCCTAACTACTCCTGGTCGTCAGCGGTCTCCACGTAGTAGCAGGCATCAGCGGTGGCATCTGGCTCCTGGGCTCCGACATCTGGTTGCATCAACCGGAAAGAAGAAGAAAGGGGGAAAAGGGGAAGCAAAGCAACCGTGAGTACTCATCCAAAGTACTCGCAAGCAAGGATCTACACTACATATGCAACATTATCAAAGGAAGACTGTATATGTGGACTGGGCTGCAGAAATGCCAGAATAGAGAGAAGACCTAGTCCTATCGAAGACTAGCATCTTCTGGAAACCACCATCTTGCAGCAAACAGGAGGGAGTAGAGTAGCATAAAGTAAAGTAGTAGTAGTGTTATCAACCTCGGCCAAAGATCCTTTCTCGACTCCCTGCGAGAAAGCAATCCCAGAGCCATACTATCCAGTTATCACCTCATCACAATCCAATTCTCATCACAAGTATCCAGTTCTAGTTGTATCGATCGGGATACAACTCCAAGTGTCCGTTACCGTAGGACAGGCTATCGATAGATGTTTTCTTCCCTGCAGGGGTGAACCAACTTACCCACCACGCTCGCTTAACTCCGGCCGGACACACTTTCCTGGGTCATGCCCGGCCCCGACCAAACAATACGCCGCAACCCGACCTAGACTTAACAGAGAGGTCAGCACGCCGGACTAAACCTATGCCCCTAGGGGTCATGGGCCATCTCCCCGGAAACTCCTGCACGTTGCGTACGCGGCCGGTGAGCAGACCTAGCTACCTCCTTCAACAAGGCAGGTGCTTACGCAGTCCAACCCGGCGCGCGCCACTCAGTCGCTGACATCTATTAAGCTTCGGCTGATGCATATGACGCAGAATGCCCATACTATGCCCATGTGATGGTTAGTGCTATCAGGCCGGAGGCCCCTCGGATCAAATATCCAAATCGTAGTGGATTAGGAACGCGCGGTATCAAGCAGAGACTCACGAAAGATGTGACCCCGTTGCCCCGTCTTGAGGACTTGCGGCAAGGGCTAAGAATGCCCGGCCACGCCTCGTAATTATCTCACGGGCACCTTCCAGGTCAACCCGACTCCTCATCACTCGCAATTATGCTTGAGCGGGTACCACTCAGGGTCGACCCGTCTTTAGTAACATGGTTCATTGTAAAGTCATAGTGATCATAGTAACTGTGTGTCTAAACATCAAGGGGAAAACCTGAGGAATCACCCCCGGTGAACTCCACTCGATGTAATCATCAAGGTGAACGTAAGAGGAATCACCCCCGAGGTTCACACTTGAGGGGTTGCACGACAGAGTCGTATCGAAAGTGGTTAAGGAGGAATTACCCTCGATGACCATGACCGAATAACTACACTACAGGGTTAACATCAGAAGTGCTGTAGAGGTCTCACCCTCGGCACTCGATAGTAACTCAGCAGTGTTGAGCAACTAAGGGGAAAGTGATGTGCGGTGCCGAGGCCTGGTCTTCAATCCCGTTGATCGGGTCTTCAATGATGAAGCAGGGGCAACAAGGACAAGGTGGGGCTCATTGATGGATCACTAACCAACATATACTAAGCAGTTTAGGATAAGCAGGTAAGGTACAACAGCAGATACAAAAGCAGACTATGCATCGGAATAGGAGCAAACAATAATAGTAGCAAAATCTAATGCAAGCATGAGAGAAAGGAATGGGCGATATCGGGATGATCAAAGGGGGGCTTGCCTGGTTGCTCTGGCAAGGAGGGGTCGTCGGTGACGTAGTCGATCACAAGGGCAGCATCGGTCTCGGGGTCTACCGGAGAGAAGAGGGGGAAGAAACAGTAAATATAAAGCAAACATAACATAACAGGACAACATGCAGAGCTAGACGTGTTCTAATGCGGTGCTACACGATACCGGTGAAGGGGGAAGTCACGCGGAAATGTTTTTCCGGTTTAGGACATGTGTCACACAGATGATCGAAGGGGGAAGTTGCGATTTTGATAGGTTAGGGATGTGTGGCGGATGAACAGGCTGCGTATCCGGATTCGTCTCGTCGTTCCGAGCAACTTTCATGTTCAAAGCTTTTCCATCCGAGCTACAATTAATTTTTTATGATTTTTGCAAGTTTAAAACATATTTTGGAATTATTTATACTAAGAGAAAAGGAATATGACGTCAGCATGATGTAGGAGTGACGTCAGCTATCAACAGTCCGGTTGACTGGTCAAAACTGACATGGGGGACCCACCTGTCAGCCTCTGTTACTTAACAGAGCTTATTTTAAACTAAACTGAGGTTAATTAGCTGATGGGCCCCACATGTTAGTGGCTAATTAGCTAAACTAATTACTTTTAATTATAAAAACCATTTAGTTATTATTTAAGAGGTGGGGCTGGCTCGTCAGTGGCACTGTACCGCCATGTCAGCGTGTTGACTGGGTCAACCCAGTCAACGGGGCCCCTAAGGCCCACTGGCAGTGAGCCATGGGTCGGGTCCGCCCAGCCACGTCGGCGGCGGCCGGCGTCTCGCCACCGGCGACGCTAGAACGCGGCGGAGCCGCTCGGGCCTCGTCGGAAACGCGCTAGGGGCGGCCGTTTCGCGTGCAGTTGGCACCGTTCGAACGCGCACACGACGCCGTGTCGGGTGGTGGTGGTGGCTCGCCCGGGGACGGCCGGAATAACCATCGGCGACGAGCACGGGCGGCGGAGGCGTTCGGAGTCACGTCGGGAATGGGCTAGGGGGCACAGGAGGGCGAGAGGAAGGGCTGGCCGAGCTCCTGGGAACACCAGGAGCACGATGGAGGGCTTGGACAGGGGCCACGGCAGCGGTGGCCATGACGGTGATGGAGCAGGGCGACGGTGAGCTACGGCGGTTGCGGCGAGCGAGCTAGAGAGGGAGGCGGCCTATGTGAGAGAAGGGAGAGGGGGAGGAGCTCATCGGGTGGGCGCACGAAGGCCCGGCGAGTAACAGGAGCGCAGTGGCGGTGGCCGGAGTCGAAAGCGGCGGCGACGACGGTCTAGGAGGAAGACGGATCCGGCGATGGGGTGGCTCCCGCCTTGAGGTTGTTAGCGCAGATGAAGTAGCAGACGGCTGCAGGGCTCGTGGACACATCGGGGCGGCGAGGAGGGCCCGGTGGCCGCGGTGGCGCAGCAACGTGGCGGCGACAGTGCATCGGGGCGAGGTGGATCTGGAGAAGGGGGCGAGGCCAGAGGGAGAGAGGGGAGAGGGGGCGTCCAGGGGGAATGAGTGGGTGCGGGGAGCCTGAGGGGTCGAGGGGACGTCGCCCTTATCCCTTCCTCGACGGGGACGGCGACAGGGTTCGGTGGCGACCAGCGAGCGCGGTCGCTGGGTCGGGTGAACAGAGAGGAGGGAGGCGACCGGGGGAGGTGGGCTGCTGGGTTGGGCCGCCCAGATGACAAAGGCCCAGGGGGGTCAGGAGGGTTTCTTTTTCTTTTACCTCTGCTCTTTTCTTTTTACAGAAAAAGCATGGTAATATTTGGGCTACCAAAAGGATTTTGTAAAATGTGGGACTTGGCCACATAATTACATTGCAATAGTTAGCACTGCCACAAAAAGGCTGTGAGGCTTTTGAAATAGTTTGAAATTTTTATAAAGTAAAAAGGCATTTAAATTATTGTTTTAGCCACTGCTTTAATTGCTTCAGGCCATTTAAACACCTTGCAAAAATGTTGGTTCACCACCAATATTAACAAATGACTATTTGCCACAAGATGAACATTTTAGATCTCCTGTCTGACAAATAAGAGTTTTTGACTTTAGATTGGATTTGAATTTGAATTGGTGATTTGGATCAAGTGAAGATTAGCAATAGTATCAATGATGACAAGGCATCATTGGAAGGGGATTACTGTAGCATGATTCTCGGGGTGTCACAAATCTCCTCCACTACAAGAAATCTCGTCCCGAGATTTAAGAGCTGGAGTAAGGGAGAAAGACTCGGGAAGGATGGATCTCAACACAAGATAGGTACCTGGGGGCTATCTCGGTGGATGTGGCATAGAGGCATCTCTCGAGTTGAAATCCAAGAAATTCATCGAGAGCAAGGTAAGAAGGTGCAATAAGAAGCTTCAACTTGGTAGGCAATCATTCATTGCCTGGAACAAAGGGTGAAAGGGGTTCAGAGCAATGGGAATAAGTATTGCGTCTGATACCAGAACATATCACAAGAAGGTGGCTCGTGAATTACATATGAAGCCAAGCGCGAGGAACAATTTTGGAAGACAGGGATGTACCGGAGAGTCAGGTTTCGATCCTGTGGAACTGTGGGTTATGGGCCCACCATGTGGGTTAACAGCATGAAGGCACTGATCAATTTGCATGATCATGATAGCAAGGCAGGTCAGAGTATAGCCTGTCAGTTATGTTGGCAACAACGCTGGTACCAAGGGCGAGGGACGAAGAGAACCGTTTTCCTGCTCGCTAAGACGAGACAGACCAATAGGCAAAGTTCCCGTCCATCGGCGGCTAGCAGAAGGTCATCAACAATAGTAACAAGGTCTTACTAACATAGTTCAAGCAAGGGTTGGATCTGAAGATCACAAGAGATGCGAAGGAACATTTCCAAGAATATCATGGAATGTAAGATATAATCATGACCAAGTCTGTATTGGCAGGAAGTCAAGGATGGTGTCGATGACAACACGAATTATCGACGGGCAAGGATGGTATTTCTCCTCAAGAATTTGATTAATATCTTAGAACAAGGCAGTATATTGATGGTGATCAAGACAAATTTTGTCGAGAGGCTCTATGAAGATGCCATCGAGCAGCAACGACATCAAGCAAAAGGAATGATGAAGCGAAGGCTATTGGAACCATGGGTACAACACAACCTCAAAATCAAGCTTGTTGTTCGAGGTGAAATGATAAAATGAGGAAGATCAACGTAAGCTTCACTCATCTTCGAAAAGTTGTGCTCCGGAATAAGGATCAGGTAGCACAGTTAAAATTAGCACGATAATGATATAGCCGATCAGGCTAGGAATGATGTGATGGAGTATCACTCCAATTAAGAATTTACAAGATGTAGTGCAATGACACAATATCATCGAGATAACATGAGGCGATACTTGAAGGTAGATCAAATTAGAGGTTGGACAGGTGAAATGACTTGCAGGAGGTAAGTATTTTAACTTGTCCGGGAAACGGAATTAAGGAGAAACTATGGTCGGAACCATGATTATGAATGACCAAACCACCAATACAAGATGGACTTATAACAAGGGGTAATTATTTTTACGAGCAGCTTCCATGATAAGTTCTACATCGAGTCCATGGGCATGAACACAAAGGTTCAAGGTCGACTCCCACTTCTTCAATGCATAATCTTTCATTCACTCCTCGTTTTCGAAGAATTTGTAGCACGAAAGATTTTCTGGTGAAGCACCAGAAGAGTATGACTCACATCTCTTCCGAGTTCACACAGATTTAGGAAAGGTATAGGTTCAACCCGTAGGGGTATCTTAGGAACATATACCGCTAACTTCCAGAGCATATAACATCAGCTCAATGACAGAGCATGGTTGACAATAAGCAGAGGATACAATTTACCGAAGGCAATATGTATCAGGGGAAGAGCGCTCAAGATTTTGAATATGAAGGACATTGTCGGATAATAATCCAACAAAGGATTCAGCGGTCCTCAATGTATCTGATGTGAGTATCAGTCCTCAATCGGAAGAGGGAAAGAATGCGAAGGCATTAGATTATAGAAACAGCTGGATAATTCGACGTTCAAGTTGAATGGAACTAGGTGGACAATCAATTACAACGTGATTGGCCGAGATCCAACTCATGTCTAGAATGATGTATGAGCAGGAAGGTCAAATTTCAGGGTTCGACTGATGATTGCGAGCAATCGCAACATAATGAATCAATAGGCTCAGGATGACAATGACAAAGGATGTTAATGAATATTGCTGGACATATGGATTTAACCATAATGCATGCAGGCAAGACTTTCGGGAGCACTAGGCTGTAGAGGATCTTCAGGAGATAGAATTGCATTCGAAGAATTTTGTGAGACATATGATCAACTGGGGATGAACAAATCCCTGATAAGTGTGTGGAATTATTCGTAGGGGTATTCATGCGGCAAAGAACTTCAAGGCAGTTGCGAAAGGGGTTCTCGAAACATCAGAGTGTAATTCGAGGCATCTTGTAATAACAAGAGCAACCAGAAAATGATGTATGAACGACAGGTTTATGCAGCTATACATAGGGGTTGACGGTAGGAGTGAATTGCAAAAGTGATGAGCACATGTTCTCGGGAGAACATCGTAGAGTATCTTCGAAGTCTTCTGGCAAAGCAAACGATCATCGATAATGTCGGGGCTCTCCGGGAGGAAGTGGGTACGAGAGCCTAATGTCAGAGTTAGTAAAATGTTTAACCCGAATAGACGAGAGATCAGAGTCCCAGAGTATAGACGAGGAATAAAAGATCCTAATAACACCCAATGGCGACGTGGGCCCGTAAGACACACAGCCAATGTTAGTAAAAGTTTTTTCAGTGACTAGACTCAACTTCGGCCAAGGAGTTGGAAAGGGGCTACCTAAAGGCAGTCGGCTCTGATACCAACTTGTGACGCCCTCGAATCAATCGTACACTAATCATACACGCAAATGTGTACGATCAAGATCAAGGACTCACGGGAAGATATCACAACACAACTCTAGACACAAATTAAAATAATAAAAGCTTTATATTACAAGCCAGGGGCCTCGAGGGCTCGAATACATAAGCTCGAATACACAAGAGTCGGCGGAAGCAACAATATCTGAGTACAGATATAAGTTAGACAAGTTTGCCTTAAGAAGGCTAGCACAAAAGCCTCTACGATCGAAAAGGCAAGGCCTCCTGCCTGGGAGCCTCCTAACTACTCCTGGTCGTCAGCGGTCTCCACGTAGTAGCAGGCATCAGCGGTGGCATCTGGCTCCTGGGCTCCGACATCTGGTTGCATCAACCGAAAAGAAGAAGAAAGGGGGAAAGGGGAAGCAAAGCAACCGTGAGTACTCATCCAAAGTACTCGCAAGCAAGGATCTACACTACATATGCAACATTATCAAAGGAAGGCTGTATATGTGGATTGGGCTGTAGAAATGCCAGAATAGAGAGAAGGCCTAGTCCTATCGAAGACTAGCATCTTCTGGAAACCACCATCTTGCAGCAAACAGGAGGGAGTAGAGTAGCATAAAGTAAAGTAGTAGTAGTGTTATCAACCTCGGCCAGAGATCCTTTCTTGACTCCCTGCGAGAAAGCAATCCCAGAGCCATACTATCTAGTTATCACCTCATCACAATGCAATTCTCATCACAAGTATCCAGTTCTAGTTGTATCGATCGGGATACAACTCCAAGTGTCCGTTACCGTAGGGCAGGCTATCGATAGATGTTTTCTTCCCTGCAGGGGTGCACCAACTTACCCACCACGCTCGCTTAACTCTGGCCGGACACACTTTCCTGGGTCATGCCCGACCTCGGCCAAACAATACGCCGCAACCCGACCTAGACTTAACACAGAGGTCAGCACGCCGGACTAAACCTATGCCCCCAGGGGTCATGGGCCATCTCCCCGGAAACTCCTGCATGTTGCGTATGCGACCGGTGAGCAGACCTAGCTACCTCCTTCAACAAGGCAGGTGCTTACGCAGTCCAACCCGGCGCGCGCCACTCAGTCGCTGACGTCTATTAAGCTTCGGCTGATGCATACGACATAGAACACCCATACTATGCCCACGTGATGGTTAGTGCTATCAGGCCAGAGGCCCCTCGGATCAAATATCCAAATCGTAGTGGATTAGGAACGTGCGGTAACAAGCAGATACTCACAAAAGATGTGACCCCGTTGCCCCGTCTCGAGGACTTGCGGCAAGGGCTAAGAATGCCCGGCCACGCCTCGTAATTATCTCACGGGCACTGAGGGAGTCCTGGATTAGGGGGTGTCCGGATGGCCGTACTATGACCTTCGGCCGAACTCCTGGACTACGAAGATACAAGATTGAAGACTCCGCCCCATGTCCGGATGGAACTTTCCTTGGCGTGAAAGGCAAGCTTAGCGATACGATACGAAGATCTCCTCCCATTGTAACCGACTCTGTGTAACCCTAGCCCTCTCCGCTGTCTATATAAACCGGAGAGTTTTAGTCCGTAGGACGAAGAATAATCATACCATAGGCTAGATTCTAGGGTCTAGCCACTCCGATCTCGTGGTAGATCTACTCTTGTACTACCCATATCATCAATATTAATCAAGCAGGAGTAGGGTTTTACCTCCATCGAGAGGGCCCAAACCTGGGTAAAAACATCGTGTCCCTTGTCCCCTGTTACCATCCGCCTAGACGTACAGTTCGGGACCCCCTACCCGAGATCCGCCGGTTTTGACACCGACATTGGTGCTTTCATTGAGAGTTCCGTTGTGTCGTCACCATCAGGAAGGATGCCGCACCCCGTCTTTAAAGACGGCGTCGTTGCTAAAGGAGCTTTGGCTATCGGCCAAACTCTCCCGCTAGGCAGGTTTTTGATGACCGCCAGTCCGGCCGCCGCGCCAATGATGACCTCTCGGGCCATCGAAAGCAATCTTCGCATCAGCTCGGAGCTCGCCGAGCAGTTAGATCCGATGGAGCTCTTCTCCCTGAACGAACTCTTGGATCGCATCGCGGCCCTGGGAGTCGCTACTGATTATGACCAGATTGGGCTTAAACCTGATCAGAGAGAGATTGACTCTCCCCAGATTACCCACCACGTCGAAGTGGTGGAAGAACAATGCGGCGAATCTTCGCCCGCCCTAAGGACCAGATGCGTCCGGATTCCCGATCCCTCCAAGCCGGAAACCCGCGGAGGGAAGGATGTCGCCCGAACCCTGAACCTAAAGTCAGGCAGCAGGCCCGATTCATTGAATAACATCCGAGAGAGCAAGCTTCCGAATTCGGAAACTGCTCGGCCCCTGAATCTTACATCGGGCAGGGTTCCGGATTTATTTCCACCCGCCCACCCAACTATACGGGATTTATCCCTAATACGGCAAGAGTCCGGAGAAGCAGTACACCACTACTGGGCCAGATTCCTCCTGGTTATGAACAGGATAAAGGACTGCCGTGAGAAAGAAGCAATTTTACTCTTCCTTAACAACTGCACGGACATCGGAATCCTCAACGCCATAAGTCGCCGCGAAATTACACGATTCGCCGACTTGACATCCATAGTACAAAAGTACTGTGCGATTGAAAGCGTTCGGAAAACCGAAGATAAATTCTGGGACAATCCGGCCCCGAATATAACACGAGTCCGAAACAAAAGGGCGCATTATCGCCAGGCATCCGAGCCAAATATCAAAAAACAAAAGCCCTCTACAGGGTACGGGACCGTATTGGAAGGATGGCTCAATGGACCCTGTAGAATTCATAATTCAGGGAAAGCCACACCAACGCACAGCCTCAGAGCATGTTGGATACTACGGCAGGTAGCCAGAAGCGGCGAGGAGCTTTTAACTCCAGCACCCGAAGAATACCTCCCCAGTACGGTATCGACAGTCTTCGAGACGTTCACATCAAACAATGCAAGGAAACGAACGCTCCGCAACCTCGCCGAAGTCTACCAAGTAGCAACAATAAACCCATGGAGTGACACGGCTATCACCTTTAATGCCAGTGACGAACCTAAATTCCGGACAGCCCGAGCACCAGCCGCATTGGTCCTCAGTCCGATAGTGGACGGCTTCCGACTTACAAAGGTACTCATGGACGGCGGCAGCGGACTCAACCTCATCTACGAGGAAACCCTGCGAAAAATGGAAATTGACTGGAGCCGCATTGAGCGAAGCAACACAACTTTTAGGGGAATAATCCCAAGCCGGGAAGCGTGCTGTTCAGGAAAAATCACACTGGATGTGGTGTTCGGCACGCCGGACAATTACAGATCCGAGGAGGTCACGTTTCAAGTGGCCCCGTTCAGCAGCGGCTACCACGCTCTGCTAGGGCGAGAAGCATTTACAATTTTCCAAGCCATACCCCATTACGGGTACATGAAGCTCAAAATGCCCGGGCCCAACGGAATCATCACTCTCGCAAGTGATCCGGACATAGCGCTCCGCGCGGAAAACAAGACAGCCGCACTGGCCCTGGAGGCATTATCTGAGGCCCTAGCGGCCGAGGAATTAACGGCGTTGCCCACGGTGGACAGGGACGACGTGATACTAGACAAGAGATCCAAGTCCACCTCTTTTAAACCAGCGGACGAAATAGTCAAATTCCAAGTCCATCCAACGAACCCTACAAATGGCCTCCATCGGGGCACAATTAAAACCCGATGTAGACGCCGCACTCAGAGACTTTCTGCAAGAAAACTGGGACATTTTCGCCTGGCACCCCTCGGATATGCCAGGAATCCCACGCAGGCTGGCTGAACACAGCCTGAACATCATAAAAGGGTTTAAACCCGTCAAGCAGACCCTACGGCGCTTTTCCGAACCTAAGAGACAAGCCATGGGAGAGGAGCTAGCAAAATTGCTGGAAGCCGGGTTCATCAGGGACATAAAACATCCAGACTGGCTAGCAAACCTGGTGATGGTACCAAAGAAGGACAAATCCTGGCGCCTATGTGTCGATTTCAAAGACCTAAACAAGGCCTGTCCAAAGGACCCTTTCCCACTCCCCCGAATTGATCAAATCATCGACGCCACCGCAGGACACGACTCATTGTGTTTCCTCGATGCATACTCTGGCTACCACCAAATCAAGATGGCAGAGTCAGACCAGGCCGCAACGGCATTCATCACCCCATACGGCCCATTCTGCTTCAACACGATGCCCTTCGGGCTCAAAAACGCCGGCGCAACATATCAGCGCATGATTCAGACATGTCTGGCCAACCAGATCGGCAAAACGGCCGAAGCATACGTAGATGACGTGGTCGTCAAAACCAAACAAGTCGATACTCTAGTAGACGACTTGAGGCTCACGTTCGACAATCTCCGAACATATGACATTAAGCTCAACCCGGAAAAATGCGTTTTCGGCGTACCAGCCGGAAAGCTCCTGGGCTTCATCGTATCCGGTAGAGGAATCGAAGCAAACCCAGCCAAGATCCGAGCTCTGTCACAATTAGATACCCCAAAGGACCTCAAACAAATACAAAAACTGACAGGATGCGTGGCGGCTCTAAGCCGCTTTATCTCCCGCTTAGGAGAAAAGGCATTACCCCTCTATCGCCTCCTACGGCGCACCGACCACTTCGAGTGGACGGAGGCCGCCACGGCCGGACTCGAAGAAATAAAAGCCATATTGGCAACAAATCCAGTCCTGGCCGCGCCCAACACGGGTGAACCAATGCTATTATACATCGCGGCAACCCATCAAGTGGTAAGCACGGTGCTCGTCGTCGAACAAGAGGCGGACGGACACAAGTTCCCCCTCCAAAAACCAGTGTACTACGTGTCCATTGTGCTAACTCCATGGAAGTCACGGTACCCGCATTATCAAAATATAGCATACGCAGTGTTCATGGCATCCCGGAAGCTGCGACACTACTTTCAAGAGTGCTCCATAACAGTGGCATCCGAAGTACCCCTTAATGACATTATAAACAACCGCGACGCAATGGGCCGGATTGCCAAATGGGCCATCGAGCTCCTCCCGTTCGACATAACCTACAAGCCAAGGCGAGCAATTAAGTCGCAGGTTTTGGCTGACTTCATTGCTGAATGGACTAAAGCCGAACTCCCTAAAGAATACGGCGCATACTCCAACTGGATCATGCACTTCGACGGCTCCAAAATGTTGGCTGGCCTGGGGGCTGGCGTCGTTTTGACATCCCCAACCGGGGACACAGTCCAATACGTACTTCAGATAATGTACACGGATTCGAACAACGCAGCCGAATACGAGGCCCTTTTACATGGCCTCCGAATGGCAGTCTCCATGGGCATTCAGCGCCTAGAAGTCCGTGGGGATTCAAATCTCGCAATATCCCAAATAAATGGAGACTTCGACGCCAAGGACCCAAAAATGGCAGCTTACCGCAACGCCATCTTAAAGATGTCAGCTCGGTTTGAGGGGCTCGAATTTCATCACATAGCCCGGGAAAATAACCAAGCAGCAGACGTGCTGGCACGCATCGGCGCCAAGCGCGAGGCCGTCCCTCCCAACATCTTCCTAGAAAGGCTGTTCAAGCCATCTGTATCATGGGACGGAGAATCCGGAAACGATAGCCCGGACACAACTACACTGCCCCTCACCGAGCATCCTGACACAATTGGGGGCTACGCCAACGAAACAACGCCGTCAGCCCACGAAATAATGGCAGTCATTGCCCCTTGGACAGAGCCATTCCTAGCCTACCTAACTAGGCAGGAACTTCCCGAGGACCAAAACGAGGCCCGCTGCATAGTGCGGCGATCTAAAGCCTACAAAGTCCACGAGGGAGAGCTTTACAAGAAAAGCACAACCGGAGTCCTGCAAAGGTGTATCTCCGAAGAAGAAGGACGAGACCTTTTGGCTGAAATCCATGCCGGACTCGGCGGGCACCACGCCGCAGCCCGGGCCCTTGTAAGCAAGGCCTTCCGTACCGGATTTTATTGGCCAACGGCCCGGGAAGATGCTCAGGACTTAGTACAACGATGTGTTGGTTGCCAGTTATTCGCCAACCAAAGCCACATGCCGCCTACCGCCCTACAAACTATACCCATTACCTGGCCTTTCGCGGTCTGGGGGCTTGACATGGTCGGACCCCTTAAAGGAGGAACCCACAAGCAAAAATACCTACTGGTCATGGTGGACAAATTCACCAAATGGATAGAAGCCAAGCCTGTAAAGACGGCCGAATCCGGACTAGGTGATAGACTTCCTTTCCGGGGTTGTACACCGTTATGGTGTCCCCCACAGCATCATAACCGACAACGGCACAAACTTCACGGCCGATGAAGTCAAACTTTGGTGCAAAAACATGGGCATCAAGCTCGACTACGCTTCAGTCTATCACCCTCAAACTAACGGTCAAGTCGAACGGGCCAACGGTCTCATTATGAGCGGCATCAAACCCAGACTAGTGCGATCCCTCAAGGAATCTGACACGCACTGGGTAGAGGAGCTTGACTCCGTACTCTGGGGGCTGCGGACCACGCCGAATCGCACTACCGGATTCACACCATTTTTTATGGTATACGGCGCAGAGGCGGTACTGCCATGCGACATAATCCATGACTCACCTCGAGTGCGCATGTACGAAGAAAGAGAAGCCGAGCTCGATCGGCAGGACAGCTTGGACGCATTGGAAGAGGAGCGCGACATGGCAAAGGCTCGTTCCGCATTCTATCAACAGCAGGCTCGAAGATATCAAAGCAGAGAAGTACGGGCCAAAACATTTAACGTTGGCGAACTAGTTCTACGCCTGCCGGACAAGAAAAAGGATAAATTAAAGCCCAAATGGGAGGGCCCCTTCATCATCGACCAAGTATTGACCAGCGGAGCATACCGTCTGCGAGGCGCATCGGACAACCGACTCGAGCCGAACCCATGGAATGCAGCACGCCTACGAAGGTTCTACGCCTAGCACCGGACTCCGTGTTCGTCTCCTTCCCTCGTCCCTTTGTTTGTTTTTGTTTTTATTTTTGGCAGTCCGGGATTTTGTTCCTTCTCCCTCCCTCCTTTTTTTCTCGCAAGCCCTTAGGGGCTCGCATGTGCAATATTCGCATGCACCCGATGCGCTACCTGCGCTCACAATACCTGGGGGCTTCTCTACCAAGAAGCTTATATAAAATGGGCCTCATGCCCAAAACATGTGTAATGCTTCTGCATGAACCTTTTACACACCATTATATGCATCGATATGACTTAAGTTTTGGCCAAGCTGGGTTGCCTGGCTTCTGTGCTTACCCCTACGTTCCCGTTTGTTCGGCTAGGTGGTAAAGGGAGCACCTCTGCGATTGTTACTGCCGGGTCAGCCGGATGTGTACCTCAGACTGGGTGAAGCCGAAAGCTAGCGTTCTTAAGGGAATATTCGGTCGGTGAGCTAAAAGATGATCTTTCGTATTTACTTTTTTGCCCCCAGATGCTTTTCTGCTCTTTCTGGCAGTTCGGACATGCACTTTAGGGCATGCCTCCCAGGGAAAGGAACCCCTAACGGAACTATTCTCTCTGGAAGATGTTTCTTACTAACCATGTAATATAACATAACTAGTTGGGCACTTGTCTGCTAAAGCACTTATGACCCCTACGCCTTGTCTCCATGCATGCCCCGGTTCTTACATAACAAAGAGGGTATTCGGACACACTCCGGACTATAGGGTCCAGAGGTCGAAGCGAAAAGGTCCGCAATGACAAACGATCTACAATCCGGCTAGAGGACATTTTTTATGTCATTTTTACATAGTCAATCCGACTCGGCATATTCTTCTTCAATGCCATCTAACAGGCGGTCTAATTTACAGTCCTGTTGGGAATACTTTGCAGCCAGCTCCACCTGGCCATATGCCAAGCTGACCGGGATCTCCTTTCCGTCCGGACCTATAGGGCCGACCTCGGCCATGTGGTTTGGGTCAGCCTTCGTGTACCGAGTCTTCACCATGGCCCAGGCCTCCCTGGCACCTTGACGGCAAGCCGATATCTTCCATAACCGGAAGCGCTGCCGCACTCCCTCCAGCTTCTTGGCAAGCTCCTCAAGGCCTTCGGGCACGGAGAGGGATGGCCACATAGCCTGGACGACGCCTCGCATTGCCTGCCGAACTCGCTCGTGTAGTTGCAACAGCTCGGGAAGAAGGTCTCCCGATGAACCGGGCATTTCCTCCGCCGGACGACCCGTCAGCAGACCTACAGACATAGCTCTGTCAATCGACTTCCTCGCCGAATTCTTTTTTCGAAGATTCGCTCAAGCACTTACTAAAAATGCCGCGTCGAAGTCGCCGATTCTCCTTCACGGCAGAAGACAGCTGAATGCGAACGTCTTTCAGTTCCTCGCCTAGCTGGGTATTGGCGTCTTGAAGCTTGTTCTTCTCTTGCCTCACCCTCGTCAGCACGTTCTCGCCAGCCTTTAGTTGGCGTAGGAGTTGTTGCTGGTCCGGATTTACTCCGGCCTCATCTGCATTATTATAGTCAGGGTTGCACGCCTGCCGCATTTCAAAACGGAGGTACCTTTCGAAGCACATATTACCTGCGGGCGTCCCCTTGACATTCTCTGAAGTGGCCAATGCGGCCTCGAGCTGAGCCTTGCACTCTTCGAGCTCCTGGGACAATTGCGTGTTCTTCTTTGTAAGACACTGCATAGCACATGATCCTTCAAACAGTTATCTTCACTGTTTCAAGTCTCGGGGGCTACTGACATATATAACCTTCAATTCTACTCACCTGTATGTCTTTCACATACTGCTCCGTGGCTCTGGCTAGACCATTTTGAGCAGCACGGAGATACGCATCTCCTGTATTAAAGGCGTCCAACGCCTCTGGGGAGAAACACGCGTCACGGAGAACAGTCCGGCGACGCCTGTGGTTTAGGGCACTCTCCACCTCTGAATTGGTGGCAGATAGCCCGTCGGCGCCCTCTGTCGGAGGAGCGCCCGAGGCGCGTCCCGTGTCCGCCTCCGCTTCCGGACCCGGCCTCGAACCTTGGCCGGCGGACATAGTCCGGCGGGCTCTCTTCTTTCTAAGAAAATCATGAGCATTAGTAAGACTCAAGGGCATAAACCCTAGGCGTTAAATCCGCACACCATACCGTTGCACCGGAATCTCGATCTGGTCCGCACTTCTTTTTGGCCCGCCTGGTTTCAGCGGCCCTTGTTGGCTGCCCACCGTGGGCTCGGCCTTCCGCCTCAAGGATTTACCCTGCGAAGCGCTGTTAGTGCACGGCATGCAAGATAAAGCATGAGAATACTGGGACTTCGGTCTTAGTTACCTTGGAAGCTGGAAGTAGTCCGGGGTAGTCGGCCGTGATGGCCACTAAGGAGTTATCCTTGCTCAATTGATGAAATACTCCATCAACCAACTCCACGCATAAGTCCGGATCTTCTTGGGAGTCCGGATCGAGGGACCGTTCCGGATCCTCGGGTTGTGGAGCAGGGCTGTTTATTTCCTTCACAGCCTGGCGCAGCTCCTGCGTTTAAACATTACTAGTCTAAGTACTCAACTACGGGAATTTCGAAAATGGATAGGCAAGTGAAAGTGTCCGCTCACCCAACTAGGAGGATTGTACATAGAGAATCCGCCTTCCGGGTTGACACGGAGGAATTCTTCCTCCTCCCCCTTGTACAAAGCGGATAAGATTCTCGTTAAAGTGGCGGCCGAATCTGGCCCCTTGCGACCGCACCGGGTAGCATCATCCTCCCCGTTGAAATCCCACATGGGGTGGCCTCTGTATTGAAGCGGCTGCACCCCTCGCGTGATGCATATGGCCATGACCTTGATCATGGTCAGTCCGGAATGAGCCAACAACCTTATCCGGCTCATCAGGTACAGGACGTCCCTGTCAGCTTCCCTCTGAGGGTTCCGTGGGCGCCAACTCAGGCGCTTCTTCAACGGAGCATTATTGAACTCGGGGAGGCCGATCCGTACAGGGTCCGGCAGGGGGACGTCATCTATATAAAACCATTCCGAGGGCCAGTCTTCGGACGCCCTCTTTGGGGTGCCGGATAGATATCCGGTCCCGGCGATGCGCCATAGTTCGGCTCCGCCCACTTGATAAATAGACCCCTCCTGAGAACGAGGCACAAGGCAAAACAACCTCTTCCACAACGCGAAATGGGCCTCAACGCCCAAGAACAGCTCGCAGAGGGCCACGAAGCCCGCAATGTGCAGAATGGAGGCGGGCGTGAGGTTGTGTAGCTGGAGGCCGTAGAACTCCAGCAACCCTCGAAGAAACGGATGAATTGGAAATCCGAGTCCTCTCATTAAATAAGGGACTAGGCATACCCGCTCTCCTCGAGAGGGATGGGGGACGCTCTCCGCCTGCTCTCCGCCGCTATAGGTAGCAATCCCGGCTCGAACTGGGACCATATATGCTGGGGGAGAAGCCCCTTGGACTGAAGCACTGCTAGCTCGCTATGCGGGACGGAACACCGCCCCCAATCTCCGGGCCGAGCGCTGGAGGGGCGAGAGGAGGAGCTGCACCGACCGGCCATGGTGGAATGGATCTCTGTCGAAGGCACTCTGATGAAATCTCGCGGAGGGAAGATGGTGTGAATTGGATCTAAATCCCCGTCTCTTTTATGGGCGGTTCATTAACGCAACCAGGGGGTAACTGAAAAAATCCCCTGGCTTTTCGCATTCGTTTGACACGTGGAAGATGGTCATTACGGGGCACAGAAGCAGAGTAGGGCAGCACGCACTAGAAGCCGGACACTATTCAACGGATACAGAGAATTTGCAGGAGAACCCGCCTTGCAATGCCGAAGACAACTTGCGCGCCGGACTCGTCGTCATTGAAGCCTGGTTCGGGGGCTACTGAGGGAGTCCTGGATTAGGGGGTGTCCGGATGGCCGGACTATGACCTTCGGCCGGAACTCCTGGACTACGAAGATACAAGATTGAAGACTCCGCCCCATGTCCGGATGGGACTTTCCTTGGCGTGGAAGACAAGCTTAGCGATATGATACGAAGATCTCCTCCCATTGTAACCGACTCTGTGTAACCCTAGCCCTCTCTGGTGTCTATATAAACCGGAGAATTTTAGTCCGTAGGACGAAGAACAATCATACCATAGGCTAGATTCTAGGGTCTAGCCACTCCGATCTCGTGGTAGATCTACTCTTGTACTACCCATATCATCAATATTAATCAAGCAGGAGTAGGGTTTTACCTCCATCGAGAGGGCCCGAACCTGGGTAAAAACATCGTGTCCCTTGTCTCCTATTACCATCCGCCTAGACGCACAGTTCAGGACCCCCTACCCGAGATCCGCCGGTTTTGACACCAACAGGCACCTTCCAGGTCAACCCGACTCCTCATCACTCGCAATTATGCTCGCGCGGGTACCCCTCAGGGTCGACCCGTCTTTATTAACATGGTTCATTATAAAGTCATAGTGATCATAGTAACTCTGTGTCTAAACATCAAGGGGAAAACCTGAGGAATCACCTCCGGTGAACTCCACTTGATGTAATCATCAAGGTGAACGTAAGAGGAATCACCCCCGAGGTTCACACTTGAGGGGTTGCACGACAGAGTCGTATCGGAAGTGGTTAAGGCGGAATCACCCTTGATGACCATGACCGAATAACTACACTACATGGTTAACATCAGAAGTGTTGTAGAGGTCTCACCCTCGGCACTCGATAGTAACTCAGCAGTGTCGAGCAACTAAGGGGAAAGTGATGTGCGGTGCCGGGGCCTGGTCTTCAATCCCGTTGATCGGGTCTTCAATGATGAAGCAGGGGCAACAAGGACAAGGTGGGGGTCACTGATGGATCACTAACCAACATATACTAAGCAGTTTAGGATAAGCAGGTAAGGTACAACAGCAGATACAAAAGCAGACTATGCATCAGAATAGGAGCAAACAATAACAGTAGCAATATCTAATGCAAGCATGAGAGAAAGGAATGGGCGATATCGGGATGATCAAAGGGGGGCTTTCCTGGTTGCTCTGGCAAGGAGGGGTCACCGGTGACGTAGTCGATCACAGGGGCAGCATCGGTCTCGGGGTCTACCGGAGAGAAGAGGGGGAAGAATTAGTAAATATAAAGCAAACATAACATAACATGACAACATGCAGAGCTAGACGTGTTCTAATGCGGTGCTACACGATACCAGTGAAGGGGGAAATCGCTCGGAAATGTTTTTCCGGTTCAGGACCTGTGTCACACAGATGACCGAAGGGGGAAAGTTGT
Organism: Triticum aestivum; assembly: GCF_018294505.1. Classification (NCBI taxonomy): domain Eukaryota; kingdom Viridiplantae; phylum Streptophyta; class Magnoliopsida; order Poales; family Poaceae; genus Triticum; species Triticum aestivum. The sequence continues at coordinate 549,108,523 of NC_057798.1, read as the reverse complement.
GAGTTCGATAGGTTAGGGCTGTGTGGCGGACGAACGGGCAGCGTATCCGAATTCGTCTCGTCGTTCCGAGCAACTTTCATGTACAAAGTTTTTCCATCCGAGCTACAATTATTTTTCTATGATTTTTGCAAGTTTAAAACATATTCTAGAATTATTTATACTAACAGAAAAGGAATATGACGTCAGCATGACGTAGGAGTGACGTCAGCAGTCAACAGTCCGGTTGACTGGTCAAAACTGACACGGGGGACCCACCTGTCAGCCTCTGTTACTTAACAGAGCTTATTTTAAACTAAACTGAGGTTAATTAGCTGATGGGCCCCACATGTTAGTGGCTAATTAGATAAACTAATTACTTTATTTATAAAAACCATTTTAGTTATTATTAAAGCGGTGGGGCCGGCTCGTCAGTGGCACTGTACCGCCATGTCAGCATGTTGACTGGGTCAACCCAGTCAACGGGGCCCTAAGGCCCACTGGCAGTGAGCCAGGGGTCGGGCCCGCCCAGCCACGTCGGCGGTGGCCGGCGTCTCACCGCCGGCGACGCTAGAACGTGGCGGAGCTGCTCGGGCCTCGTCAGAAACGCGCTAGGGGCGGCCGTTTCGCGTGCGGTTGGCACCGTTCGAACCCGCACACGATGCCGTGTCGGGTGGTGGTGGTGGCTCGCCCGGGGACGGCCGGAATAATCATCGGCGGCGAGCACGGGCGGCAGAGGCGTTCGGAGTCACATCGGGAATGGGCTAGGGGGCACGGGAGGGCGAGAGGAAGGGCTGGCCGGGCTCCTGGGAACACCAGGAGCACGATGGAGGGCTCAGATGGGGGCCACGGTAGCGGTGGCCACGACGGTGATGGAGCAGGGCGACGGTGAGCTACGGCGGTTGCGGCGAGCGAGCTAGAGAGGGAGGCGTCCTACGTGAGAGAAGGGAGAGCGGGAGGAGCTCACCGAGTGGGCGCACGAAGGCCCGACGAGTAACAGGAGCGCTGTGGCGGTGGCCGGAGTCGAAAGCGGCGGCGACGGCGGTCCAGGAGGAAGACGGATCCGACGCTGGGGTGGCTCCCGCCTTGAGGTTATTGGTGCAGACGAAGCAGCAGACGGCTGCGGGGCTCGTGGACACATCGGGGCGGCGAGGAGGGCCCGGTGGCCGCGGTGGCGCAACAACGCGGCGGCGACAGTGCATCGGGGCGAGGTGGATCTGGAGAAGGGGGCGAGGCCAGAGGGAGAGAGGGGAGAGGGGGCATCCAGGGGGAATGAGTGGGTGCGGGGAGCCCGAGGGGTCGAGGGGACATCGCCCTTATCCCTTCCCCGACGGGGACGGTGACAGGGTTCGGTGGCGACCAGCGAGCGCGGTCGCTGGGTCAGGTGAACAGAGAGGAGGGAGGCGACCGGGGGAGGTGGGCTGCTGGGTTGGGCCGCCCAAATGACAAAGGCCCAGGAGGGTCAGGGGGGTTTCTTTTTCTTTTACCTGTGCTCTTTTCTTACAGAAAAAGCATGGTAATATTTGGGCTGCCAAAAGGATTTTGTAAAATGTGGGACTTGGCCACATAATTACATTGCAATAGTTAGCACTGCCACAAAAAGGCTGTGAGGCTTTTGAAATAGTTTGAAATTTTTATAAAGTAAAAAGGCATTTAAACTATTGTTTTAGCCACTGCTTTAATTGCTTTAGGCCATTTAAACACCTTGCAAAAATGTTGGTTCACCACCAATATTAACAAATGACTATTTGCCACAAGATGAACATTTTAGATCTCCTGTCTGACAAATAAGAGTTTTTGACTTTAGATTGGATTTGAATTTGAATCGGTGATTTGGATCAAGTGAAGATTAGCAACAGTAACAATGATGACAAGGCATCATTAGAAGGGGATTACTGTAGCATGATTCTCGGGGTGTTACACCTGGGTCCATGGTGAGTTGGTGGCTCTCGGCTACAGGAAGTTCACCGAGGCAATCGATAATAGGTTGGTAAATTGCTAACAAAACATGTCTAGAACTACAAAATTGGTTTTGTTCTGCTATTTATTTTTCTGACTAAAAATAGTAGTTTTTGCTTCTGTATTAAAATTTCAACAAGAATCTATAAAGGGCTCTAAAGGAGCAGAGGAATCAAAAGAAAACAACTGACAGTTGCAAAGTTCACTTAGCTAGTAAGATCAACACAGGGCTACTCATGAAACGCCTCCATCAGGAGGCCAAAATATACACACACGAACTACCGAACATTGCATACCGGGGAGCTTTCTTCTATTTAGGACTTAAGATACTCGATCATTTGTTCTAAGTTCAGTATTAAGTTATTTTTTTGTTCTGAATGATTACAAACTCACATGATCGTCCAGGAAAAGACTTTTTTAATTTGTAATCCTTGTGTATTACCAATCGATTTTGTTTTTGCACATCTAGGCTGATAACATGCTCATGAAAAGATAGGAATGCAGCGCCACTCCAAGCTTCAGAAGGTCCACACCCTGTTCTGGTATGTTTACGCTTATGCATCTATAGAATTATTCGATGCTATAGTGATGTGTGAATGGTGTATCCTTGTTCGGGTATGAAATCGGGTTGCTATAGGAATACTCTCCATCATCCCAGGGTTGTGCATATGTGTTGTTCTATACTCTCCTCTTTATAATGCTATGTGTTGTGGTCAACACTCCCAAACTGTGATAGCTCGCTGCTAGCAGGTTACCGCCCAAGGCCCCACATGCTACCAGCATGTGTTACTGTACATTTTGCTTTCTTACATGTCTTGAATTCTATATCAAGGAAGATGACTATGATTTATAAGCACACAAACACATCAAAATATCACATAGTAATGCCTTGTGATGGCAATCCAAGGTCATTTCTGGATGCATTCATGTGCTCATGAGGTGTCCATGTACTCATGATGTTATATTAGATTGTTTATGTTGCCATTTTCTTACCCTGGTAGTATAACTATGTATACAGAACTCCGACACTGCTAGCGAAATGTCTTTCCTTCTAACTTTTTTCTCCAGAAAAGTACTATTTATCTCGGATAGTGTGTGATGATCATTGAACAACTTAAATACCCTTTGAGTAATGAATTTGGATAAATACGAATCAGAGAACATAATCTTGTTTATTCATTTATGTCATATCCTACTCATAGTCTGTTGTTCTGTGAGCAATTGTTTATTTTTTAACAACTTACCATGGATAATGAATCGTGTATGGTGGCTTTGTTAATATTCAGGTAGTATTACATATTAGTAATCTTGAATGTATGCTTTTTTGGTTTACTTATGTGTGCATGATTGGGAGCAGGTGCTTGTCAAAAAATAAAATTAATTGTCTCATGATTTGATTTACTCATTATATTGTTTTTGTACAAGTCGAGACGTGCATTGCACGTGCAAGCTTACTAGTCTAAAAAAATGAAACTAGGGTTTAAACAAAAACCGGTCATTTTTTACCTAAATCAGAAAAAAAACGGCGGATCCGGATCGGATCGGCGACGGCTCCGCCAACGAGGCGGCGGCTCCGGCGAGGCAAGGCGAGGCGCTGTGGGGCGGCGGCGATGATGGTGTGTTGCAACGTGCTGCTGCTACTGCTGCGGCTGCGGGCGGCGAGGTGGGGCTCGAGGCGGTGGCGGGGGCGGCATATAAAGGGGGAGGGAGGGTGCTCGGCTTGGGCAGGGGGGCACCGAGGCGGCGGTGGCTTCCCGGACTCCGGCGGAGTTTGGCTCGGTCACGACGTCGGGCGCGGGGAGGCGGTGGCGCGTCCGGGCCGGCTGGGCTTCGGCCCAGTTCGGTCCGTGAAGTGTTTTTTAAATAAGATTCCGCCAAAAATAATTCCTAGAAAAATAAATAAAAATCTAAAAATGCCAAAACAAATTTTCGCCGTCTAAATAAAATATTTAGAACAAGATGAACATTTTCTTGGCCTAAAAATGCAATTTTGTAAACGTGCAATTTTTCTAATTCAAATAAAATTGCAATAAAATCCAAATAAAACTATTTATTTGATTTCAATATTTTTCCTCTAATATTTCATTTCTTTTGGAGAACTCATATTATCTCCTCTCATATATTTTTATTTTTCGAAATGTTAGGAAAGAAAATAATTAAAATCAAATGATCCTCTTTTCAAAATTTGAGAAAACTCAAATATGAAAATAACGAAATCTCCCAAGTCTCTCCGTGGGTCCTTGAGTTGCGTAGAATTTCTAGGATCAACCAAAATGGAATAAAATATGATATGCAATGATGATCTAATGTATAACATTCCAAATTGGAAATTTGGGATGTTACAAACCTACCCCCCTTAAGATGAATCTCGCCCTCAAGATTCGGGTTGGCTAGAAAATAGGTGCAGGTGGTCCTTCCGTTAATCTTCCTCTCGTTCACAGGTGGCTTCATCCTCAGTATGGTGGCTCCACTGAACTTTGCAGAACTTGATAACCTTGCTGCGTGTGACTTGGCTGGCAAACTCGAGAATCTTCACAGATTTTCCTCGTAGGTCAAATTGCTATCCAACTGTATCGCTTCCAGCGGCACTGTATCTCTCAAAGGGATGTCGGCCATCTCTGCGTGGCACTTCTTCAACTGAGAAACGTCGAACACATCATGAACTCCTGACAATCCTTCGGGCAACTCCAACTTGTAAGCAACTTCTCCCATACGTTCCAAAACTTTATATGGTCCCACAAAACATGGTGCTAACTTTCCTTTAACTCCAAATCGCTTAACTCCTCAAAGTGGGGACACACGAAAATAGACTCTGTCTCTGACTTCGTAAACTGTCTCCTTGCGTTTAGAATCCGCATAGCTCTTCTGCCTAGACTGGGCTACCTTGAGTCTATCGTGAATCAACTTAACTTTCTCTTCAGACTCTTTAATCAAACCTGGTCCAAACAACTGACGGTCTCCAACTTCATCCCATAACAATGGTGTCCTACACCTCCTTCCGTACAAAGCTTCGAAAGGGGCCATCTTCAAACTGGCTTGATAGTTGTTGTTATAAGAGAACTCTGCATGTGGCAAATTGTCGTCCCAACTAGATCCATAATATAGCGCACAAGCTCTCAACATGTCCTCCAGAATCTGATTGACTCTCTCGGTCTGTCCATATGTATGTGGATGAAAGGCTGTACTGAACTCTAGCCTGGTACCAAAATTTCATGCAACTGATTCCAGAACTTTGAGGTAAATTGGGTTCCTCTATCTGATACAATGGTCCTCAGAACTCCATGCAGACATACAATCCTGGTCATGTATATCTTTGCCAACTTAGCACTAGTGTAAGTGGTCTTCACTGGGATGAAATGAGCTACCTTTGTCAACCGATTGACTACAACCCATATCGAGTCATAGCCTGAACGACTCCTGAGCAATCCCGTGATAAAATCCATGCCTAGCTTATCCCACTTCCATTCGGGTATCGGCAATGGCTGTAGCAATCCTGCTGGCTTCTGATGCTCTGCCTTCACTCTATGACATACATCACAAACTGCTACATACTCTGCAATATCCTTCTTCATTCTGGTCCACCAGAAACTATCCTTCAAATCCAGATACATCTTGGTATTTCCTGGGTGAATCAAATACGGTGAATCATGTGCCTCCTGTAGAATCAACTTCCTGATCTCCGGATCATTATGCACATATACGCGGTCCTCAGATCATAAGGTATCGTGCTCATTGATACGTCTCCAACGTATCTATAATTTTTGATTGTTCCATGCTATTATATTACCCCTTTTGGATGTTTATGGGCTTTATTTTACACATTTATATCATTTTTGGGACTAACCTACTAACCGGAGGCCCAGCCCGTATTGCTGTTTTTTTGCCTATTTCAGTATTTCGAAGAAAAGGAATATCAAACGGAGTCCAAACGGAATGAAACCTTCGGGAGCGTGATTTTTGGAACGAACATGATCCAGAGAGCTTGGAGTGTAAGTCAAGAAGCTTCCGAGCCCCCCCTGTAGGGCGCGCCCCTGTCTTGTGGGCCCCTCGGGCGGCCACCGACGTACTTCTTCCTCCTATATATACCTACGGACCCCGAAAACATCCAGGGCACCACGAAACACAATTTTCACCGCCGTAACCTTCTGTATCCGCGAGATCCCATCTTGGAGCCTTCGCCGGCACTATGCCGGAGGGGGAATCGACCACGGAGGGCTTCTACATCAACATCCTTGCCCCTCCGATGAGTTGTGAGTAGTTTACCACAGACCTACGGGTCCATAGTTATTAGCTAGATGGCTTCTTCTCTCTTTTTGGATCTCAATACAATATTCTCCCCCTCTTTTGTGGAGATCTATTTGATGTAATCTCTTTTTGCGGTGTGTTTGTCGAGATCCGATAAATTGTGGGTTTATGATCAAGTTTATCTATGAATGATATTTGAATCTTCTCTGAATTCTTTTATGTATGATTGAGTTATCTTTGCAAGTCTCTTCGAATTATCAGTTTGGTTTGGCCTACTAGATTGGTCTTTCTTGCCATGGGAGAAGTGCTTAGCTTTGGGTTCAATCTTGTGGTGTTCTTACCCAGTGACAGAAAGGGTTGCAAGACACGTATTGTATTGTTGCCATTGAGGATAAAAAGATGGGGTTTATATCATATTGCATGAGTTTATCCCTCTACATCATGTCATCTTGCTTAATGTGTTACTCTGTTCTTATGAACTTAATACTCTAGATGCAGGCAGGAGTCGGTTGATGTGTGGAGTAATAGTAGTAGATGCAGGCAGGAGTCAGTCTACTTGTTATGGACGTGATGCCTATATACATGATCATGCCTAGATAATCTCATAACTATGCGCTTTTCTATCAATTGCTCGACAGTAATTTGTTCACCCACCGTAATACTTATGCTATCTCGAGAGAAGCCTCTAGTGAAACCTATGGCCCCCGGGTCTATCTCTTATCATATTTGCTTTCAATCTACTTTTATTTGCATCTTTACTTTTTGCATCTATATTACAAAATACCAAAAATATATTACTATCTCTCTATCAGATCTCACTTTCGTAAGTGGCCGTGAAGGGATTGACAACCCCTTTATTGCGTTGGTTGCAAGTTCTCAGTTTGTTTGTGTAGGTGCATGGGACTTTTGAGGAGCCTCCTACTGGATTGATACCTTGGTTCTCAAAACTGAGGGAAATACTTACGCTACACTTGCTGCATCACCCTCTCCTCTTCGAGAAAACCAACGCTAGCTCAAGACATAGCAAGAAGGATTTCTGGCGCCGTTGCCGGGGAGGTCTTCGCTCAAGTCAAGACATACCAAGTACCCATCACAAACCCATCTCCCTCGCATTTACATTATTTTCCTATCGTTTTCCTCTCCCCCACTTCACCCTTGCCGTTTTATTCGCCCTCTCTTTCCCAATCTCCTCCTCTCTTTTCGCTTGCCTTTTTTCGTTGCCCATGTGTTTGCTTGTTTGCCTTGTCGTTATGGCTAGTCTTCCTATCCTCGTTATTACTCCCGAACATGAAATCCTTAATTTTAAACAAAGGGAGGGTGAAAATTTAAAAGATGCTTGGCATAGAATTTGCAATGCTCAAAATAGATCTACTAGGAAGCTTTCTACTTCCATTCTTCTCCGCAATTTTTATGTAGGCATCACTCCTTGGAATAGATGTGTTCTTGATACTGTCGCTGGAGGTGACTTCTTGAGTAGCCATATGTTTGATGCTTATAATGCTATGTTAGATTTGTTTGGCCCACCACCTCTTTTGGTTAATGGAATTGTTTTAACCTTAGAACACGTTATGCAACGGCTTGATATTATTAAAAGTAAAATTGCCACTGTTGAGTTAGTTGAAAATTTGGATAAAAAGATTCATAATCTTATCACTCAATATGAATCTAGGGTTGGAGTCACTTTTAAAAATCTTAAAGATAAAGAACCTATAGTTAATGAAAAAATAGATCTTGATTCTGCTAGAATTGGCAAACTTGAGGATATAATTACCAACTTAGGTTCGACATCTTCTCCCATGAAAAACACTCCAAAACCTCCTACAAAAACCACCAAGTTTATTTATGTTCCTAAAAATAAGGGTGAAACTTCTAGTAAGGGAGACGCAGACCTCAAATCCATAAGTGTTCATCCCAATTGTCTTTCTATCGTTAAGGAACCTTTTGCTACAAACGAATTTCTTGAATTTTTGCCCAAAGGTTTAATCATTGCTGAAAAGGGAGAACCTCCTAAAGATTATAAGTGCTCTATTGAGGAATCAAGTGCCAAAGATGGCACTACTTAGATCTATCTTTGCTTTTATGCCTAGCTAGCTAGGGGCGTTAAACGATAGCACTAGTTGGGAGGCAACCCAATTTTTCTTTATGTTTTTTTTGCTCCTGTTTAGGAATAAATCTTGCATCTACTCTTTGTTTAGATGTGTTTTTTATCTTTTAGTTAGTGTTTGTGCCAAGTAGAACCTATAGGATAACCTACGATGATAGTTGATTTGATTCTGCTGAAAAACAGAAACTTTGCGCTCATGAGAAAAAAATTCAATAAATCACAGAAACGTGCTTTTGCATTGATTCTTTTTGCTTCTGATCAATAGACAAATTGTCTAGTACATCCTTTTTTGTAGGATTTTTAGAGTTCCAGAAGTTTGCGTTAGTTACAAATTGCTACAGACTGTTCTGTTTTTGATAATTCTGTTTTTCGTGTGTTGTTTGCTTATTTCAATGCATCTATGGCTAGTAAATTAGTTTATAAACCATAAGGAAGTTAAAATACAGTACGTTTAACACCAAAATAAATAAATAATGAGTTCATGGCAGTACCTTATGTAGTGGTTTTGTTTTCTTTCACTAACGGAACTTATAAGATTTCCTGTTGAGTTTTGTGTTGTGAAGTTTTCAAGTTTTGGGTAAAGCTTTTATGGACTATGGAATAAGGAGTGGCAAGAGCCTAAGCTTGGGGATGACCATGGCACCCCAAGATATTCAAGTATAGCCAAAAGCCTAAGCTTAGAGATGCCCTGGGAAGGCATCCCCTCTTTCGTCTTCGTTCATTGGTAACTTTACTTGGAGCTATATTTTTATTTGCTACATGATATGTGTTTTGCTTGGAGCGTCGTGTGTTATATTAGTATTTGCTTGTTAGTTTACCACAATCATCCTTGCTGTACACACCTTTTGGGAGAAGCCTATTTGATTAGAATTTGCTAGAATACTCTATGTGCTTCACTTATATCTTTTTGAGCTTGATAGTTTTTGCTCTAGTGCTTCACTTATATCTTTTAGAGCATGGTGGTTTCTTAATTTTGAAGAAATTGCTAGTCTCTCATGCTTAACTTATATTATTTTGAGAGTCTTTTAGAACAGCATGGTATTTGCTATGGTTATAAAGTTGGTCCTAGAATGATGAGCATCCAAGTTGGGTATAATAAAAACTACCATAGGAAGTGAATTGGATGCTATGATCAACTTGATACTTGATAATTGTTTTGAGATATGGAGGCAGTGATATTAAAGTCATGCTAGTTGGGTGATTATGAATTTAAAGAATGCTTGTGTTGAAGTTAGTAAGTCCCATAGCATGCATGTGTGGTTAAAGTTGTGTAACAAATTTGAAACATGAAGTGTACCTAGCTTGTGCATCCTTATGAGTGGCGGTCGGGGACGAGCGATGGTCTTTTCCTACCAATCTATCCCCCTAGGAGCATGCGTGTAGTACTTGATTTTTTGATGACTTCTAAATTTTTGCAATAAGTATATGAGTTATTTTGACTAATCTTGAGTCCATGGATTATACGCACTTTTACCTTTCCGCCTTTGCTAGCCTCTTCGGTACCATGCATTGCCCTTTCTCACCTTGAGAGTTGGTGCAAACTTCACCGGTGCATCCAAACCCCATGATACGATACGCTCTATCACACATAAACATCCTTATATCTTCCTCAAAATAGCCACCATACCTACCTATTATGGCATTTCCATAGCCATTCCGAGATATATTGCCATGCAACTTTCCACCGTTCCGTTCAACATTATCATGACGTACTTTACTTTTGTCATATTGCCATTGCATGATCATGTAGTTGACATCGTATTTGTGGCAAGGCCACCATGCATTATTTTTCATACATGTCACTCTTGATTCATTGCACCATCCCGGTACACCGCCGGAGGCATTCATATAGAGTCATATCTTGTTCTAGTTTCGAGTTGTAATTCATATGTTGTAATCAAATAGAAGTGTGATGATCATCATTATTAGAACATTGCCCAAAGAAAAAAAGGGGGAAGAAAGGCCAAAAAAAAGAAAGGCCCAAAAGAAAAAAAGGAAAAAAGGAAAAAAAGAAATAAAAAGAAATAAAAAGGGCAATGTTACTATCTCTTTTTCCACACTTGTGCTTCAAAGTAGCACCTTGTTCTTCATGTAGTGAGTCTCATATTTTGTGCTTCAAAATAACACCATGTTTTTAAGTTGTCTTTTTCATACTAGTGGAAAATTTTCATTATAGAACTTGGCTTGTATATTCCTACGACGGGCTTCCTCAAATGCCCTAGGTCTTCGTGAGCAAGCAAGTTGGATGCACACCCACTAGTTTTCTTTTGTTGAGCATTCATTTATAGCTCTAGTGCATCCGTTGCATGGCAATCCCTAGTCCTCATGTTGACATCAATTGATGGGCATCTCCATAGCCCGTTGATTATCCTCGTAAATGTGAGACTTTCTCCTTTTTTGTCTTCTCCACACAATCCCCATCATCATATTCTATTCCACCCATAGTGCTATATCCATGGCTCACGCTCATGTATTGCGTGAAGGTTGAAAAAGTTTGAGATTATTTAAGTATGAAACAATTGCTTGGCTTGTCATCGGGGGTATAGAAGTTGGGAACATCTTTGTGTGACGAAAATGAAGCATAGCCTAACTATATGATTTTGTAGGGATGAACTTTCTTTTGCCATGTTATTTTGAGAAGACATGATTACTTTGATTAGTATACTTGAAGTGTTACTATTTCTTTTATCAATATGAACTTTTATTTTGTATTCATTTGGATCTGAATATTCATGCCACAATAAAGAAAATCACATTATGAATTATGCTAGGTAGCATTCCACATCAAAAATTTCTTTTTTATCATTTACCTACTCGAGGACGAGCAGGAATTAAGCTTGGGGATGCTTGGTACGTCTCCAACGTATTTATAATTTTTTATTGTTCCATGCTATTATATTACCCCTTTTGGATGTTTATGGGCTTTATTTTACACATTTATATCATTTTTGGCACTAACCTACTAACCGGAGGCCCAGCCCGTATTACTATTTTATTGCCTATTTCAGTATTTCGAAGAAAAGGAATATCAAACGGAGTCCAAACGGAATGAAACCTTCGGGAGCGTGATTTTTGGAACGAACATGATCCAGAGAGCTTGGAGTGTAAGTCAAGAAGCTTCCGAGCCCCCCCTGTAGGGCGCGCCCCTGTCTTATGGGCCCCTCGGGCGGCCACCGACGTACTTCTTCCTCCTATATATACCTACGGACCCCGAAAACATCCAGGGCACCACGAAACACAATTTTCACCGCCGTAACCTTCTGTATCCGCGAGATCCCATCTTGGAGCCTTCGCTGGCACTATGCCGGAGGGGGAATCGACCACGGAGGGCTTCTACATCAACATCCTTGCCCCTCCGATGAGTTGTGAGTAGTTTACCACAGACCTACGGGTCCATAGTTATTAGCTAGATGGCTTCTTCTCTCTTTTTGGATCTCAATACAATATTCTCCCCCTCTTTTGTGGAGATCTATTTGATGTAATCTCTTTTTGCGGTGTGTTTGTCGAGATCCGATGAATTGTGGGTTTATGATCAAGTTTATCTATGAATGATATTGAATCTTCTCTGAATTCTTTTATGTATGATTGAGTTATCTTTGCAAGTCTCTTCGAATTATCAGTTTGGTTTGGCCTACTAGATTGGTCTTTCTTGCCATGGGAGAAGTGCTTAGCTTTGGGTTCAATCTTGTGGTGTTCTTACCCAGTGACAGAAAGGGTTGCAAGACACGTATTGTATTGTTGCCATCGAGGATAAAAAGATGGGGTTTATATCATATTGCATGAGTTTATCCCTCTACATCATGTCATCTTGCTTAATGCGTTACTCTGTTCTTATGAACTTAATACTCTAGATGCAGGCAGGAGTCGGTTGATGTGTGGAGTAATAGTAGTAGATGCAGGCAGGAGTCAGTCTACTTGTTATGGACGTGATGCCTATATACATGATCATGCCTAGATAATCTCATAACTATGCGCTTTTCTATCAATTGCTCGACAGTAATTTGTTCACCCACCGTAATACTTATGCTATCTCGAGAGAAGCCTCTAGTGAAACCTATGGCCCCCGGGTCTATCTCTTATCATATTTGCTTTCAATCTACTTTTATTTGCATCTTTACTTTTTGCATCTATATTACAAAATACCAAAAATATATTACTATCTCTCTATCAGATATCACTTTCGTAAGTGGCTGTGAAGGGATTGACAACCCCTTTATTGCGTTGGTTGCAAGTTCTCAGTTTTTTTGTGTAGATGCGTGGGACTTTTGAGGAGCCTCCTACTGGATTGATACTTTGGTTCTCAAAACTGAGGGAAATACTTACGCTACACTTGTTGCATCACCCTCTCCTCTTCGGGGAAAACCAACGCTAGCTCAAGATGTAGCACTCATCCTCATGAAATCCTTTAGCCTTTCCTTTGCTCATCCTTTCCTTTATCTCAGCAATCTCCTTGTCCGTCTTCTGAGCTTCCCTGATCTTACCCATCAAAGTAGACTGAATTTCCAATGCTGCTACATAGCCTTTTGGAACTATCTCCAAACATAGCTCGCGAAGATCCTCAGCTAACTCCTTGGGTAACTCTCCGGTCATGAGTGTATTGACATGACTCTTGCGGATCAACGCATCGGCTACTATGTTAGCCTTTCCGGGATTATAATGCAATCTCATATCGTAATCCTTGATGAGCTCCAACCATCTCCTCTGCCTGAGATTCAATTCCTTCTGCGTGAAGATATACTTCAAACTCTTGTGATCAGTGTACACCTCACAATGGTTCCCGATGAGAAAATGTCTCCATGTCTTCAACGCATGCACTACGGCTGCTAACTCCAAATCGTGTGTAGCATAATTCAACTCATGGGGTTTTAGCTGTCTTGAGGCATATGAAACAACTCTTCCCTCCTGCATAAGCGCTGCTCCTAGTCCTCGACGAGAAGCGTCGCAATACACCTGATAATCCTTGCGTTGATATGGGAGAATGAACACTGGAGCTGTAACCTGGCATTTCTTCAACTCCTGAAAACTAGCCTCACATTCCTCGGTCCATTTGAACTTGGTGTACTTCTTTAACAACTCCGTCATGGGCTTTGCAATCTTCGAGAAATTCTCAATGAACCTCTGGTAGTATCCTGCGAGTCCAAGAAAACTCCGGATTTCTCCAACTAACGTTGGTGCTTCCCAATTTGTCATAGTGACAACCTTGGTGGGGTCTACTGCTATTCCTTCTCCGGATATAACATGTCCGAGGAATCCAACTTCCTTCAACCAAAACTCATGCTTGCTGAACTTGGCATATAACTAATGTTCTCTGAGCTTCCCAAGTACCAAACGCAAATGCTCCTTATGCTCCTATTCATTCTTCGAGTAAACTAGAATATCATCAATGAACACCACGACGAACTTATCCAAAAACCCCATAAACACCTTGTTGCGGGTGCGTTAGTCAAACCAAATGACATAACGGTATACTCATATAGCCCGTACCTTGTGGTAAAAGCTGTCTTAGGTATATCCCGCTCTCGAATCTTCAGCTGGTGGTATCCTGATCATAGATCGATCTTGGAAAATACTTTAGCTCCTTGCAACTGGTCAAACAGATCATTGATCATCGGCAGTGGGTACTTGTTCTTGATTGTCACTTCATTCAATCCACGATAATCCACAACCATCCTTAACGATCCATCCTTCTTCTCCACTAGAAGCACTGGTGATCCCCAAGGTGACAAACTTGGGCGAATATAGCCTTTATCCAGTAACTCCTTAATCTGCTTCTTTATTTACTCCAAATCCTTTGTGGACATCTTGTACGGTCTCTTAGATATTGGCCCTGTGCCTGGAAAAAGCTCAATAAAAAACTCAATGTCTCTATCTGGTGGCATGCCTGGCAACTCTTCTAGAAATACATCAGGGAAATCCTTCACCGCTGGTACTTCCTCCTTTACAACTCCTGATAAGGAATTCACTTGAGTCATCTTCAGCACATGCCGGGATACATACTTGATCCTCCTTACTTCTGGGTGGTGAGCATAATCGACTTACTGGCACAATCGATGTTACCTCCATACATCGATAGCCAATCCATACCCAAAATCACATCCAAACCTTGCGACTCCAGAATTATCAGGTCTGAGGGGAAAACATGCCTACCTATGGTCAATGGCATCTGAAAACATCCTTGGCTTGCCATATGTTCCGCTCCTGGCGAGCTTACCAACATAGGTGTTCTAAGAACTTTGGTGGGCAGTTTATACTTATCCACAAATCCCCTTGATATGTATGAATGCGATGCACCAGTATCAAAAAGAATGATTGCAGTAAATGACTTAACCAAAAACTTACCTATTACTGCATCTGGCTGGGCTTCAACCTCCTGCATGTTAACGTGGTTCACTTGTCCCCTGTTGAAAGGGTTGGGCTTCTTCCCAGAGCTTCCATTGCAATTGCCATTCTTTGCTTCACAACACTCCGTGGCGTAATGTCCATTCCTCCCACACTTGAAACAAGTTATGTGACTTAGATGGCGGGCGTTGCTGGGTTGGGACGGTTCTGTCCATTGCTTCCTCCATTACCATTCCCATTCCTGGGGCCACTATGGTTATGCGAAATCCCTCCATTGTGATTGTGACCTCCATGGTTATGTTGAAGGGGTCCTCCCAAGTTCGGGGTAAAACGGGGCCTCTACTGAGCTCCAGAATTGTACTTCCCTTGTCCATACTTCCTCTTGCAGTTGTCAATCTACTGCTCCTTCCCTTCAATCATGAGAGCTCTATCTACCAACTCCTGGTAGTTGTTGAAGGTTGCCACCATCAACTACATGCTCAGATCATCATTCAGTCCTTCCAGAAACTTCTCCTGCTTAGCTGCATCTGTAGCAACGTCATCTGGGGCATAACGTGCTAACTTACTAAAATCATCCACATACTGGCCAACTGTGCGTCCTCCTTGGCGCAAGTTGTGAAACTCGTGCTTCTTCATGGCCATAGCTCCTGTTGAAACATGGGTAGTACGAAAGGCCTACTGGAACTGGTCCCATGTGACAGTGTCGATAGGGTAAGTGGCTGTGAAATTCTCCCACCATGATGCTGCGGGTCCATCTAGCTGATGTGCGGCAAAACACACTCTCTCCGCATCTGTGCATCCTGTAGTGGTCAACTCCCTTCCAATCTTGCGGAGCCAATCATCTGCAACAATCAGCTCGGTGCTACTGGAGAACACCGGCGGATTCAGCCTTAGAAAACAGGCTAAGTGATCATCAGGTGGTGGTGGTGGGTTGTTGTTGTTATTGTTGTTGTTGTTGTTGTTGTTGTTGTTGTTGTTGTTGTTGTTGTTGTTCCCCTGGTTCTGATTTTGGACCAGTATCTGCATCAATGCATTTTGCTGCTGGATCAACTGAGTGATCTCCGGCGGGAAAGCAAATCCATTGTCGCGTCTCGGAGGCATCTAATGGGTTTAGACAAGATGAGAAAACAGAATAGAAATAGATCTAGAGGGAAAACACTACCCATATGCACATGAGACAAACACAAACATATCACTCCAATCAATTCAAGCAAGGGCATACATCGGTCTAACTATCGTTACAAAAGTGCTCGGACTATACTATATACATGGGGGAATACTACTACTGATATGGTGGTCGACTAGAAAAATTGATCGGTGGAAGACTCCATGATATCTGCTCCCGCTTCATCAACATAGTCATCATCGCTATCATTAGGGTCTGAGTCGGTGTTGTTGATGATGATGTAGTTCTCCGGGCAAGTGGAATCGTCGTCTTCTCCTCCTGGCGCAGGGTCTCCCATGAATATTCCTAGCTTCCTTGTCAGATCGTCATTTCCTCATTGTATCCATCACGTGTAGACTTGAGTTCTTCCTCCAGCTCCATGATCCTGGTCATTGCTTTCTTCACATCTATCATGCCTGCACACATCTGGTTCTCCTCGCGACGAATGTGCTGGTTTAACTTCTGGATGAAAGCTACAATTGATCTATCCTTCCTGGTGCTAATCATCTCCCATTGCTCATCTCGGCGCCCACAAATCTGGTAGATAGTATCCTTGAGATACTTGTAGTAAACTTCTCCAATGTGTCCCATGGTGATGTGGGGTGCCATGCTCTTTCCTAGACTCCGGGTTGGTGCGTCAAAGGAAAACTCTATGGGCTCAGTGACTGGCATGAACGTCCTTCCTGGAACTTGAACTCGAATCATCCAACGCTCCTCTTCTAGTAAAGTGGCGTTGTAGGTTCCGGTGAAGCTTGGTATTCCGATGTTCAGATATCTAGTGACTTCCTTCAAATGTCGTCCAAAAGGTGTATCTCCATCCGGTTGTGCGAACTTGTTCCTTGCATCCGCCATCCTAAAGAGTAGAAAAGGGAGAGGAGTCAGAAATGAGAAGAGAGTAGTGATCTAGGGCTTTAGCTAAGTGGTCGTGTCTGATGTCTACTACACAACCTTCTTCTTGTAGACGTTGTTGGGCCTCCAAGTGCAGAGGTTTGTAGGCCAGTAGCAAATTTCCCTCAAGTGGATGACCTAAGGTTTATCAATCTGTGGGAGGCGTAGGATGAAGATGGTCTCTCTCAAACAACCCTGCAACCAAATAACAAAAGGTCTCTTGTGTCCCCAACACACCCAATACAATGGTAAATTGTATAGGTGCACTAGTTCGGCAAGAGATAGTAATACAAGTGCAATATGGATAGTAGATATGGGTATTTGTAATCTGAAAATATAAAAACAGCAAGGTAACTAATGATAAAAATGATCGTAAATGGTATTCCAATGCTAGGAAACAAGGCCTAAGGTTCATAATTTCACTAGTGCAAGTTCTCTCAACAATAATAACATAATTGGATCATATAACTATCCCTTAACATGCAACAAAGAGTCACTCCAA
Source organism: Triticum aestivum (assembly GCF_018294505.1). Taxonomy (NCBI): domain Eukaryota; kingdom Viridiplantae; phylum Streptophyta; class Magnoliopsida; order Poales; family Poaceae; genus Triticum; species Triticum aestivum. The sequence goes on along the minus strand of NC_057798.1, from coordinate 549,091,345 downwards.
AGCCACTAACATCGGAGAACAAACGAAGAGATTATGGTAGGGTACGAAACCACCTCAAAGTTATCCTTTCTGTTCTATCTATTCAAGAGTCCGTAGTAAAATAACATGAAGTTATTCTTTCCGTTCAATCTATCATAGAGTTCATACTAGAATAACACCTTAAGACACAAATCAACCAAAACCCTAGTGTCACCTAGATACTCCATTGTCACCTCAAGTATCCATGGGCATGATTATACGATATGCATCACACAATCTCAGATTCATCTATTCAACCAACACAAAGTACTTCAAAGAGTGCCCCAAAGTTTCTACCGGAGAGTCAAGATGAAAATGTGTGCCAACCCCTATGCATAGGTTCATGGGCGGAACCCGCAAGTTGATCACCAAAACATACATCAAGTGGATCACGTGAACATCCCATTGTCACCACAGATAAACACAGCAAGACATACATCAAGTGTTCTCAAATCCTTAAAGACTCAATCCGATAAGATAACTTCAAAGGGAAAACTCAATCCATTACAAGAGAGTAGAGGGGGAGAAACATCATAAGATCCAACTATAATAGCAAAGCTCGCGATACATCAAGATCGTGCCATAGAGAGAACACAAGAGAGAGAGAGAGAGAGAGAGAGAGAGAGAGAGATCAAATACATAGCTACTTGTACATACCCTCAGCCCCAAGGGTGAACTACTCCATCCTCGTCATGGATAGCACCGAGATGATAAAGATGGCCACTGGTGATGGATTCCCCCTCCGGCAGGGTGCCAGAACGGGCTCCCGAGAGGTTTTTGGTGGCTACAGAGGCTTGCGGCGGCGGAACTCCCGATCTATCTTCTTATCTGATGTATTTAGGGTATATGGGAATATATAGGCGAAATAAGTCGGTCGGGGGAGCCTCGAGGGGCCCACGAGGGTGGAGGGCACGCCCCCCTATCTCGTGGCCTCCTCGACGCTTCACTGGCTTGCACTCCAAGTTCCCGGGATTGCTTCTGTTCCAAAAATAACTTTTCCGAAGGTTTCATTCCGTTTGGACTTTGTTTGATGTTCCTTTTCTTCGAAACACTGAAATAGGCAAGGACACAGCAATATGGGCTGGGCCTCCGGTTAATAGGTTAGTCCCAAAAGTAATATAAAAGTGTATAATAAAGCCCGTAATCATTCAAAACAGATAATAAAATAGCATGAATGCTTCATAAATTATAGATACGTTGGAGACGTATCAGTGTCCTACAGTCAGTGTGTGCTCTGATACCATCTTGTAGCGACCAGACCTCAAACAGTCTGATCTCTATGCATCAGTGTCATCCCTAGATCGATAATGCCGACACGCATAGTACTCGTGGATTTATAACAGAGTAGCAATCACACACTTATTACATAGAATGTCTCAAAAGAGAGCTTATTACAAAAATATGGCTTAAGGCCATCTAAAATCGATAACAGCGGAAGTCTTGGAAGATAAAGTGAGTCCATCAACTCCAACGGCATCACTGAGTGAAAGACAATGACCTATGGCACCTTACTCGTTGTCTAAAAAGTCTGCAACATGAACGTTGCAGCCCGAAACGGGTCAACACATGGAATATGCTGGCAATGTAACACAAGAGAGTAATGAACAGAAATAATGCTATCACTACATGCATATATGGCTGGTGGAAAGCTCTGTGGTTACAGTTTTGCATAAAGCCAATTTTTTCCTACAATAAAGGAATAAACTTTATTTAACTATCATGGTGGTTGTTAAACATTGAGAAGGTTCCTCCAACTCAATCCCAATTAAACATCATCATTAAACACAATCAAATTAATAATAAGGGTGATGAGATCAACATGATAATCCAAGAACTAGATACTCAAAACGTCCATAACCGGGGACACGGCTAACCATGATTAGTTTATACACTCTGCAGAGGTTTGCGCCCTTTTCCCCACAAGGCTCGAATACATCCATGGTCGGAGATTCGAGACACAGTCTTTCTGAAACAATAACTCTTTACTATGGGAGGATGATACGTGTCAAACGTATCTACTTTTCCAAACACTTTTGCCCTTGTTTTGGACTCTAACTTGCATGATTTGAATGAAACTAACCCAGACTGATGTTGTTTTCAGCAGAACTGCCATGATGTTGTTTTATGTGTAGAAAACAAAAGTTCTCGGAATGTCCTGAAAATCCACGGAGGCACTTTTTGGAAGATATAAAAATACGGGCGAAAGAATCAAGACCAGGAGGCCCACACCCTGTCCATGAGGGTGGGGGGCGCGCCCTCCCCCCTCGGCGCGCCCCCTGTCTCGTGGGCCCCCTGAGGCTCCGCCGACCTCAACTCCAACTCCATATATTCCGTCTCGCGAAGAAAAAAAAATCAGAGGGAAAGTTTCATCGCGTTTTACGATACGGAGTCGCTGCCAAGCCCTAATCTCTCTCGGGTGGGCTGATCTAGAGTCCGTTCGGGGCTCCGGAGAGGGGGATTCGTCGCCGTCGTCATCATCAACCATCCTCCATCACCAATTTCATGATGCTCACCACCGTGCATGAGTAATTCCATCGTAAGCTTGCTGGACGGTGATGGGTTGGATGAGATTTACCATGTAATCAAGTTAGTTTTGTTAGGGTTTGATCCCTAGTATATATCCACTATGTTCTGAGATTGATGTTGCTATGACTTTGCTATGCTTGATGCTTGTCACTAGGGCCCGAGTGCCATGATTTCAGATCTGAACCTATTATGTTTTCATGAATATATGTGTGTTCTTGATCCTATCTTGCAAGTCTATAGTCACTTATTATGTGTTATGATCCGACAACCCCGAAGTGACAATAATAGGGATACTTCTCGGTGATGACCATAGTTTGAGGAGTTCATGTATTCACTATGTGCTAATGCTTTGTTCCGGTTCTCTATTAAAAGGAGGCCTTAATATCCCTTAGTTTCACTAGGACCCCGCTGCCACGGGAGGGTAGGACAAAAGATGTCATGCAAGTTCTTTTCCATAAGCATGTATGACTATTTACGGAATACATGCCTACATTACATTGATGAACTGGAGCTAGTTCTATGTCACCTTATGTTATAGCTATTACATGAGGAATCGCATCCGACATAATTATCCATCACTGATCCATTTCCTATGAGCTTTTCACATCTTGTGCTTTGCTTATTTACTTTTCCGTTGCTATTGTTACAATCACTACAAAATCCAAAAACATTACTTTTGCTACTGTTACCTTTATTATCATACTACTTTGCTACTAAATACTTTGCTGTAGATATTAAGTTATCCAGGTGTGGTTTAATTGACAACTCAACTTCTAATACTCAAGCATATTCTTTGGCTCCCCTTGTGTCGAATCAATAAATTTGGGTTGAATACTTTACCCTCGAAAGCTGTTGCGATCCCCTACACGTGTGGGTTATCAAGACTAATTTCTGGAGCCGTTGCCGGGGAGCATAGCTCTATTCTCTGAGTCACTTGGGATTTATATCTGTTGATCACTATGAAGAACTTGAAAGACGACAGAACCAAGATTTTGCCCTCAACTACGAGGGGAGGTAAGGAACTGCCATCTAGCTCTGCACTAGATTCTCCTTCTGTTATTAGTAAACTTGCAACACCTAAACCTGCTACTGCTATGAACTCTGATATGTCACATGTTATTGATGATGTCACTTCTGCTATGCATGATACTTATGATGAAACTACTTCTGTGCATGATACTACTTTGCCATTAGGTGAATTTCTTGATGAACAACTTGCTAGGGCTAGAGAGAATGAAATTATTGAAGATGCTATTATTGATGATAGTGATGATGAAAATTCTCCCAATGATTATGAATTGCCTGTTGTTCCTGAGGGTTATGTTATGGATGAAGAAGCTGCTAGAGCCATCTTTGCTTGCAATGATAGATATGATCTTAAGAAATTATTACCTAAATGGAAGCAGCAGTCTCTTAATGCTAGAATGAAACCCGACCCTGCTTTTGCTACTTCACCTATCTGTGTTACTAATAAGGATTATGAATTCTCTATTGATCCTGAAATTATTACTTTAGTTGAATCTGATCCTTTTTATGGCCTTGAATCTGAAACTGTTGTGGCACATCTTACCAAGTTGAATGATATAGCTACCATGTTTACTCATGATGATAAATCTCGCTATTATTATATCCTTAAGATATTTCTGTTCTCGTTAAAGGGTGATGCTAAGGCTTGGTATAATTCTCTTGCTCCTGGTTGTGTCCCTAGTCCCCGGGATATGATTTATTACTTCTCTGCTAAATATTTCCCTGCTTATAAGAAACAAGTTGCCTTGCGGGAAATATATAATTTTGTGCAAATAAAAGAAGAGAGTCTCCCACATGCTTGGGGGAGGCTTCTCCAATTACTTAATGCTTTGCATGATCATCCTCTCAAGAAAAATGAAATACTTGATATCTTTTATAATGGACTAATTGATGCTTCCAAGGACTATTTGGATAGTTGTGTTGGTTGTGTTTTCAGGGAAAGAACAATTGATGAAGTTGAATCATTATTGAATAATATGTTGACTAATGAAAATAATTGGACTCTTCCTGAGCCAATTCCCGAGGCAATTCCTGAACCTATTGAGCCAACTCCTGAGCCTATTCCTAAACCCACTCCGAAGAAGAGAGGTGTTTTATTTCTCAGTCCTGAAGATATGCAAGAGGCAAAGAAATCAATGAAAGAAAAAGGTATTAAAGCTGAAGATGTTAAGAATTTACCACCTATTGAAGAAATACATGGTCTTAACATACCGCCTGTCGAAGAACCACATTGTCTTGATAACCCGACACAGGTAGTAAAGGTAAATTCTCTCTATAGATATGATAAAGTTGAAATCCCCTCTACTAAATTTCATAGCCCATGCTTAGATGAATTTGATGACTTTATGGCTAGACAAGAAAGTTTTAATGCTTATGTTGGTAGAGAGTTAAAGAATAATGCTTTCGAGATAGGACGTGTGAGCGATAATATGGCTAGAGTTAAAGGTGAACTCAAACTCATTAGCAAATATGCTTCTATGGTTGCTACTCAAGCTGAGCAACTACTTAAAGCTCAAAATGATTTGCTTGATGAATTAAATAATAAAAATGACTTTGCTGTTAGAGTGGCTACTAGAACTGGTAGAATGACTCAGGAACCTTTGTATCGTGAAGGCCACCCTAAGAGAATCGACCAAGATTCTCAAAGAAATAATTTAGATGCACGTAGTTCTTCTAAAAAGAAGAAGAAGAAAAACGATAGAACTTTGCATGCTTCTAGTGAACCTATTGTAGACACATATGAGAATCCTAATGATATCTCTGTTTCTGATGCTGAAACACAATCAGGTGATGAACATGAACCTAGTGATAATGTCAATGATAATGTTCATGTTGATGCTCAACCTAGAAAAAACAATGAAGTAGAGATTGAACCTGCTGTTTATCTTGATAACCCACAATCAAAGAATCAACATTATGATAAGAGAGATTTTGTTGCTAGGAAGCACGGTAGAGAAAGAGAACCATGGGTTCAGAAACCCATGCCCTTTCCTCCTAAACCATCCAAGACAAAGGATGATGAGGATTTTGAGCGCTTTGCTGAAATGATTAGACCTATTTTCTTACGTATGCGCTTAACTGATATGCTCAAAGTAAATCCTTATGCTAAATATATGAAGGATATCATTACTAATAAAAGAAAGATACCAGAAGCTGGAATTTCCACCATGCTTGCTAATTACACTTTTAAGGGTGGAATACCAAAGAAACTTGGAGATCCGGGGGTACCAACTTGTCACATCCTAGCTAGTTCATGCATTAGAGTGTTGCATCATGTCTATTTTTCTCAACAGAAACTTGAAGTGGGGATGACAGAACCCCCAGCCCCCTCTGAAACCAACTAGGGTTTACTAAAAATATTTTCAATGAACCTGAAATGCCCTTCTAAAATGTCCATCATTTTTGCCTTGGTTCAGAGCCTCTGCCAAAAGTGGTGCACAATTTTCTAGGTCATCCTAAGGTTTTTGAATTAAATCATAAGTATTTGAGTTTGGGCATTTAAATTATATAAATTATTTTAAATGCTCAAATAATCCCAAACTAAAATGTTCCATGTTGGATATATTCTAGTTAGTGGCCATGAGCAGTTTGGTGATTTTTGGAGTTGTCTAGGTATTTTTGGAAAGTCCACAAAGTTACAGAATAAATAGAAAAGAGAAACAAAAGAGAGAGAGAGGGAACTAACCTGGCAGCCCAACTAGCCAGCCCACCTAGCCGGCCCAGCCCAGCAGCCGCTCCAGCGAGCTGCTTGCCTTCGCCAGGCAGGCAGGCAGGTGCTCGGCGGCGGCACCAGCACGCGCCACGCAGCTGCCCGCCGCCCTGCTTCCTCCCCTCGCCTCTCTGCTGACCGGTATGAGCTCAACGTCGCGCCCCGAACCCCGTGGACACTTCCATTCCCCCCTGCCTCTCTCCCTCGCTCTCCCACGCCATGGCCGACGCCACCGCAGCCGCACCGTCGCCGTAGTCGCGCTCTCCGTCGTCCTTGCGCCGTCCCGTCGTGTCCAGGAGCTCTGCCGCCCTCCTCTTCTTCGAGGTAGCCGAGCCCGGAGCGCTCGCTTGCCCCGAGGCCTCTGCACCGACCTCGCCCGACTTCGCCATCACCGGAGATCCCCTTCGACGTCACCGCCGCACCAGCTCGTCCCCGACCGCGCCGTTTGCTTCCTCGAGATCGCCGTGAGCCCAGCTACCTCTCCCCCCTTTCCTTTCTTGCTTCCGAGCCCCGTAGCGACTGCACGAAGCTCACCCGCACGCGCTGCCGTGGAGCTTGTCGCCGACGTGACTCCGGCCACCCACTGGCCACACCAGCATGTCCAACGCACTCACCGCACTCGCAGAAACCTGTAGCACCTCACCACGAGCCTCGCCGTGTCCCGTAGCTTCGGGTTCATCATCACCCGAACTCCGGCGACCGCCAAGGTCGTCGCCGGCGCCGTTTCCGGCCACCCCGAGCTCAACCAACACCACCAAGAGCTGCGGCTTGCTCCCAGCTACACGTAGATACCCTCCGCGGCTCTTTTGGTCGCCGAAATGCACAAAACCACTCTCGCCGCCGCGTTTGGCCTCGCCGGCGGCTAAATGCCGGCGAGTTGACCCCGCTGACCCCTCGTTTGACCATGGGTGGGCCCAGTTTGACCCCCTGGGTCAATGACAGGTGGGGCCTAGCCCTGTTAACTAATCAGGATTAGTTTTAATTAATATTTAGTTAAACTAATTACACTGACACACGGGACCCACTAGTTAGGGTTGACCTGGACTGTTCCGGTCACCTCTGACGTCATCCTGACGTAATGCTGACGCAGTAATTTATTTACTGGAATTATTTTTATACAAAAATTTCCAGTAAATACCACAAACTTTAAAAAATCATAGCAATTAATCTATAACTCCAAATGCAAAGTTTTATATATGAAAAATGATCAGAAAAATCCAATCTATCCATCTGTACTGGTTTCATGCATGTTTAAGCAAGCTAACATGATGTTTAGTGCAGAACAAGATAAAGCACTTAAAGGGGCCATTTATGAGTTTGAAACTTGAATCTTTGATTCAAAATGGTTCAAACCCATCTGGTCTTAGTTGCATTAGCCCAATACACTCATTTTGCCATGTCTCATGCATGCATCATATTGTTGCATATTGTTTGGTGATGTTGTGTATCGGTGCTCTTTGCGGCAGGATCTGCCCCCGAGGAGTACCACGATTACCCTAGCGAAGATCAATATCAGTGCATCGACCCATCAGGCAAGCAACCAACCATTTGATCATATCGATACAATCCCATGTTCTCGCTTCTGCTCTCTTTTACTGCATTAAGACAACGCGATTCAAACTGCTGAGTGCTACGGTAGTTGAACCCATTTCCTCTGCATGACCTATCATTGCCACAGTAACTAGATGAAACCCACTAGCATGTGTAGGAGTTGATTGAGCCATATGTATGTGTTGTTCCTACCTTGCTATGCCTGCTATGCTTAGAGTCGTGTCAGGTCTGGTTCATCTGGGTGATGGGCTGGAGTGAAATGATCATGTCGGTAATGAGAGTGATGTGTTGAACACGATTTGGTAAAGGTGTCGATGAGAGGCCATGTAGGAGTACATGGTGGGTTGTTTCATTGAAGCCGACCTTAAGCACTGAGATCTGTATGTGTGATTTAAGATCAGCTACTACCATGCATTGGGCCCAAAACCAGTGGACCCTCTCGGCTTCTTGTTCACCCTAGTCCTCTGTCCAGGAGTTGCAAGTAGTTTCTGGTGTTTGTAGCTTACTGGAGGCCATGGGCAGCGCTGACCCGCGGGGTGGGCTGTGATGCGGTAGATACGTGGCCGGGTACACAGGCACCCGTTAGGTGTCTCAGAACCCTGTACACATCGTTCGGGGCCCTATGTGGAAACCTCGGCCGGACTCCCTGCGGATGGAACCTGAATAGGCGATAAACCTGGACTAGAGACTTAGGTGTTTAGGTAGGTCGTGGCCGACACCCACGTTGGGCTTCCGCTTGAAGGTTGCCGAGTACATGTCGTGTAAACGGCGGTAAGTGGTGAGAGCGTGTATGAAGAAGTACACCCCTGCAGGGTTAACATTATCTATTTGAATAGCCGCGTCCGCGGTAAAGGACTACTTGGTTGCCTATACAGTTCATAGACAAGTAAACGGATACTACTAAAATCCTCAAGATAAGCATGAGTGCCGAGGATGGCTCTTCCGTAGGATGACGGAGGTGGATCCTCGGTGGTGTATTGAGTTGGTGTGTAGTGGACTCGTGTGCACAAAACCATTTCAAGTTGGTGTCTCGTAGGATAGATTAGCCAAGAGTCAAAGCTGGCTTGCTGCAATAACCCCACCAACCCTTCTTGATAATGTGCATGTATGTAGGATCTGATGTAAGTCTTGCTGAGTACATTTGTACTCATGTTGCTTTAATTTACATTTTTTAGAAGACGTTGCAACCCCTTCTGATGGGTTCTTCGTAGACGTTGACATTGATGAGTAGACTGAGGCCCAGGTGGTGATCCTATGCTTGTGAAGGACCATGTAGTATAGCCAGGCTTCCCAAGCCTCTTTTATTTTACTAGTTGTCTGTACTCAGACAAGTTACTTCCGCTATTGGATTGTATGTCTGTATGACTTGAATGCTGGGTCGTGTGACCCGTACTTGTGTGTATGACATGTATGGCTCTCTGAGCCTTTAAATAAAGTACTTGTGTCGTAGAGTCATGTTGTGATGCCTTGTTGTATTTGCACATATCGAGCATATGGTGTGTATGATTGAAATGCTTGGTATGTGTGGGATCTGACTATCTAGTTGTTTATCCTTAGTAGCCTCTCTTACCGGGAAATGTCTCCTAGTGCTTCCATTGAGCCTTGGTAGCTTGCTACTACTCCGGATCACTTAGGCTGGCCGGCATGTGTCCTTCTTCGTTCCTGTGTCTGTCCCTTCGGGGAAATGTCACGCGATGGATACCGGAGTCCTGTTAGCCCGCTACAGCCCGGTTTATCGGAGTCCTGCTAGCCCAGTGCTACAGCCCGGATTCACTCGTTGATGACCGACACGTTCGATGCTGGGTCATGGATGCCTGTCCCTGTAAGTTTGTGCCACTTTGGGTTCACGACTAGCCATGTTAGCCCGGGTTCTTTGTCATATGGATGCTAGCGGCACTATCATATACGTGAGCCAAAAGGCGCAAACGGTCCCGGGCCAGGTAAGGTGGCACCCGTGGGAATACCGTGCGTGAGGCCGCAAAGTGATATGATGTGTTACATGCTAGATCAATGTGGCATCTAGTCGGGGTCCTGACAGCGTTGGCATCAGAGCCGGACTGCCTGTAGGTTCTCCAAGCCAAACTGGTCGATGTTGAGTCTAGAAATGCTTTAGTTATATGTAGGGGAAATTGATTATGGGATGGAACGTAAGGCTCTTTTTACTCCTTTATCTCACGACATTCTGATCTGAGTCAGTCTATTCTTCCACCGGGGGTTAAGGAATTAGGATCTCTTCTCTCTATCAGGTTCACGTGTTACTAATCAGTAGTACCTTATAGGTTTGATGGATACAAGCCTAGTTCAGTTCTACTACCCCATTATGTTGTTAAGATGGACCCAGAACCTTGATATGATGTTGTTGAGTGTCTATGCAATTCTTTGCAAAATGCCTCAAAATCCTTTTTGAGCATTTACAGTCGTTATGCTGTCCAATTTCTGCTAGAAATTCTAGTGTCTTGTGTTATATCATGTTCCAGATGGCTTCCCGTCCTCAGAATCAAGTGGTTCGTTTGACTCGATGCCTAGATGTACCCGGCCATACTGCCATGTTGGTCAGGGTAATGACTGAGGCTGATAAGGTCACATTTGCTGCATATCATCTTGAAGGCCCCGCTAGTCTCTAGTGGGAGAACTATGGAGCCATGCGCCCAGTGGGCCAGGTCACTACTTGGGCTGAATTCAGCGAGGCTTTCTGTGAACACCACATTCCGGAGGGTCTTATGGACCGTAAACGTGAGGAGTTCTGCAGTTTCACTCAAGGCCGGCTCTCTGTGGATGCATACAGCAGGGAGTTCGGTAACCTAGCACGGTATGCAACTAAGGAATTTTCCACTGATGCCAAGAAGCAAGCAAGGTTCCGCAAGGGACTTAGCCCTAAGCTTCGTCGTGACCTCCGTCTGCATGAGTGCACATCTTTTCAGAAGCTTGTTAACAAGGCCATCAGTGCCGAGTCTAGTCAGACTGATTATGAAGCAACACGCAAGCATGGGCGTGACTTTGGTTCCTCATCCGGTGCTGTTCCTCAGAAGCGCCGTGTGTGGGTGCCTAACACCGCCCTGCCACCCAGGTTCACACCGAGGCCATCCTATCAGGCGCCTCGCCCAGCTCAACAGTATGCACCAGCCAAGCCCTATGGTGGTCCAACCAACAATGCTCCTCCACGCACCAGCTCCGTGACATGCTTCAAGTGTGGGGAATCGGGCCACTACTTGCGCAAGTGTCCCTAGACCAACCCCAACCATTCTGGGAAAGCTGTTGGCCGTGGCAAGCCGTCAGGGAAAGTGTTCTACGCCAAGCCCGCCACCGCTGCACGTGGCCATGTCAACTGTATCTCTGCTGAAGAAGCTTAGGGGGATCCCAACGTCGTTCTCGGTACGCTCCTTGTTAATTGCCACCCGGCATCTGTTCTTTTCGATACTGGAGCATCTCATTCATTCATATCCGAAAATTATGCTCGTTTGCATAACACCGCATTCTGCGACATGCCGTCCACTATGGAAATTTCTACTCCTGGTTCTAGATGGCAAACCTCTAGAGTAAGCCATGGAAATGAAATTCAAGTCGACAGACTTGTTTTTCTCGCATCTTTGATAGCTCTCAAATCTTTGGATATTAATATCATCTTGGGTATGGACTGGATGTCAGCCCATCATGCCAAGATTGATTGTTTCTCTAGGACCGTTCAACTCACCCATCCTTCGGGAAAGATAGTCAATGTCTTGACCTGAGTAGCCAAGCGACAGCTATATTCTCTTAACGCCAGTCCTTTGCCAGACCTCGAAGACGTTCCGGTAGTCCGTGACTTTCCGGATGTCTTTCCAGAAGAATTGCCAGGTGTTCCACCTGACAGAGATGTCGAGTTCGTGATAGATCTAATTCCAGGAACTGTTCCAATTTCTAGAAGACCCTATAAAATGGCACCACTAGAACTAGCCGAGCTTAAGAAACAACTCGATGAGTCCTTGAAAAAGGGTTTCATCCGTCCTAGTTCGTCTCCATGGGCTTGTCCCGTCCTCTTCGTCAAGAAGAAGGATGGCATGGATCAGATGGTTGTGGATTATCGACCAGTTAACCTGGTCACAATCAAGAACAAGTATCCGCTCCCCAGGATCAACAATCTGTATGATCAGCTCGCTGGATCCTCAGTCTTCTCCAAAATAGATTTGAGGTTGGGCTACCATCAAATCAAAATCAGGAACGGGGACATTCCTAAAACGGCCTTTGTTACTCGTTATGGCCAATACGAGTACACCGTCATGTCCTTCGGTTTAACCAACGCTCCAGCCACTTTCTCTCGCTTAGTGAACTCAATCTTCATGGAGTATTTGGATAAATTCGTTGTGGTTTACCTCGATGATATACTCATCTACTCCAAGAACGAGGAAGAACATGCCGAGCATCTAAGGCTAGTGTTGATGAAACTTTGAGAGCATCGCCTTTATGCCAAGTTCTCTAAATGCGAATTTTGGTTGCCAGAAGTGACCTATCTAGGACATGTAATTTCTGGTAAGGGTATTGCTGTCAATCCCGAGCGAGTTCAAGCCGTTCTTAATTGGACTCCACCTGAATCGGTCAAGCAAGTTCGGAGTTTCCTTGGCTTAGCGAGCTATTGTCGCCGCTTTGTCGAGAACTTCTCCAAGGTTGCTAAACCTCTAACTGAACTCCTCAAGAAAGATAAAAAGTTCGAGTGGACTCCACAATGTGAGCACAACTTTCAGGAACTGAAAAGACGCCTGACATCTACTCCCGTACTGGTACCACCAGATTTCTGTAAGGACTTTGTTATCTATTGCGACGCCTTGCGACAAGGACTAGGTTGCATTCTTATGCAAGATCGTTACGTAATTGCTTATGCTTCACCGCAATTGCACCCACATGAGGAGAATTATCCTACTCATGATCTAGAGCTTGCAGCTGTAGTCCATGCACTCAAAACCTGGCGACATTACCTCCTCGGTAATCGTTGCGAAATCTTCACTGATCACCAAAGTCTGAAGTATATATTCACCCAACCGGATTTGAATCTCAGGCAAAGACGTTGGGTCAAGTTGATCACAGATTTCGACTTAGGAATAACTTACACCCCAGGAAAGGCCAATGTCATGGCTGATGCACTAAGTCGTAAATCTTATTGTAACAATCTGATGTTACAACAAAGTCAACCGCTTCTCCATGAGGAATTTTAGAAGCTTAACCTTCACATCGTTCCTCAAGGATTCCTTTCCACCTTGGTGGCGAAACCTACCCTTACGGATCAGATCATCAAAGCTCAGAAGGTAGATCCGGGGATTTCCCGTATCAAGAGAAACATCAAGAAGGGAGTTGCGGATTGTTTTTCCATCGATGATCAAGGAGTCGTATACTTCAGAAACTGTTTAGTGGTTCCCAAGGTGCGAAACCTGAGGCGATTAATCCTTAAGGAGTCTCATGAATCTCCTCTCACCATTCATCCCGGTAGTACCAAGATGTATCAGGACCTACGCCAGAGGTTCTGGTGGACTAGGATGAAGAGAGACATTTCTCAATTTGTTGCTAATTGCGACGTTTGTCGTTGTGTTAAAGCAGAACACCAACGGCCTGCTGGCACCCTTCAACCTTTAGCTATTCCTGAATGGAAATGGGATAAAATTGGTATAGATTTCATCACCTGTTTTCCCAGGACCAAGAGAGGGAATAACGCTATCTTCGTCGTTGTCGATCGACTTTCCAAAGTAGCCCATTTCTTGCCTGTTCGCGAGAGTATAACCGCTAGCCAGCTAGCAGATTTGTATATCTCCCGAATAGTATCCCTCCATGGTGTTCCACTGGAAATTAACTCGGATCGAGGAAGTCTCTTCACCTCTCGATTTTGGGAAAGTTTCCAAAATGCTATGGGAACCCGCCTTTCCTTTAGCACTGCTTTTCACCCTCAATCAAGTGGTCAAGTAGAACGTGTCAACCAGATTCTAGAAGACATGCTTCGAGCTTCTGTTATCTCATTCGGAATGGATTGGGAGAAATGCCTTCCATTTGCTGAATTTGCCTATAACAACAGCTATCAATCTAGCTTGGGTAAAGCCCCTTTTGAAGTTCTCTATGGACGAAGGTGTCGAACACCCCTTAACTGGTCAGAAATCGGGGAAAGACAATTCTTTGGCCCGGATATGATCCAGGAAGCAGAAGAGCAAGTTCGCATTGTTCGTGAAAAGTTGAAAACAGCCCTGTCAACTTAGTCAACACATGAGAGCAGTGATTGTTGGATATCCATCCAACAGTTGTCGTGCTTCTTCAATCTTTGCTCTTCATGCTCCAGCCGCTCAAACAAGCGCCGGCGGGACTGCCTGCTCCCTCCTCCCGAGGCCAGCTGTTCTGCCGCGCAGGCCTCACGGCCCCACCGTACTCCCATTGCTGGCCTAGCCATCCCTCTACTCACCCACACATGCTGTTATTCTCCGGCAACGGCAGACAAACTAGTAAACCCTCGTACTCCTCCGCATGGGAAACAACTGCCGAGTATTCCCTGGCTCCGTGTCGTTCCCCTTCCTAGGCCTCGTCGTCGTCCACCGCCCTGGTGCTCTCCGCGCAACCTGGTCAACATGGTCAATGAACGACATCCATCGAAAGTGGACTGTTTGTGGAGAGGCTGACAGTTGGGTCCATGGCCGCACACAAGGAAATGCCTCCTTGTTACGCGCAAATTAATGATTCCTCAACCTGACAGCTAGGACCCACAGGAAGGGCCTATGTATTTTGCAAAAAAAACGTTCCCCCCGCTGACCGGTCGGACCCACCAGCTATATCTTCGCACGCAAGGAAGTGCCTCCTTATTATGGCCAAAAAAATGATTACCCCCCTGCTAGCTGGGACCCACCATAATGTTGGGCTGACTTGTGGGCCTACTAAGTTGACGGGGACGGAGGGCTTTGTCAACTTAGTCAATACTCTAGTGACCGTATGATGTCCATCCAACGGCCATACGGCTTCTTCAACCTCTGGTCTTCTTGCTCCAGCCGCCCAAAGCAGCGCCGGTCGTGCCGCCTGCTCCTGCCTCCCGTGGCCGACTGTGCTACCGCCTGCTCCTGCCTCCCGTGGCCCGGCTCCGCGTCGTCCCCTTCCTAGGCCTCACTGTCGTCCACCGCCGTGGTGCTCTCGGCGCGGCGTGGTCAATGTGGTCAACGACCGACTTCCATCAGACGAGTACTGTACGTGGAGAGGCTGACAGCTAGGTCCACGGCAGCCGCAAGGAAGTGCCTCCTTATTACGCGGAAAATAATTATTCCTCCTCCTGACAGCGGGACCCACCGGACGGGCCACCAGTATTTTGCGAAATAAATTATTTCCCCCTGACTGCTGGGACCCACCGGACGGGCCACCGTATTTCGCGAAAAAAAAATGTTCCCCCGCTGTCAGCTCGGACCAACCGGAAGTGCCTCCTTATTACGCACAAAAAAATGAATACTCCCCTGGCTAGCTGGGACCCACCTTGGTGGGAGGCTGTCCTGTGGGCCTACTAAGTTGACGGGGCCGAAGGGCTTTGTCAACTTAGTCAATATGAACGATTCTAGCTCTAGTGACCGTACGATGTCCATCCAACGGCCGTAGTGCTTCTTCAACCTCTGGTCTTCTTGCTTCAGCCGCCCAAAGCAGCGCCGGTCGTGCTGCATGCTCCTGCCTCCCGTGGCCGGCTGTGCTGCCGTGGAGGCCTCACCGCCCCCTACTATTCCCACCGCTGGCCAGGCCCTGCGACGACGTCAGCCTCACACCGCAGCCAAACCAGTGAACCCTCGTACTCCTCTCCGCACGGGCTTCCACTGCCGTCTTCCCCGGCTCCATGTCGTCCCCTTCCTAGGCCTCGTCGTCGTCCACCATCGTGGTGCTCTCCGCGCGGCGTGGTCAACATGGTCAAGGAACGACTTCCATCGGAAGAGTACTGTACATGGAGAGGCTGACAGCTGGGTCCACGGCCACAGCCCAGTTTTTTTGTGATTTGCCAATTAAATTGCTTTGTCAGGCCTGTTGGGCTGCAAATCTTTCAAGACGAGGAGAGCTTTTCATTCGGCTGGCCAAGAAAATGGCCCATCAGTAATGAGAAATGGGATGTACATTTTTAAAACACATCAAACCGACAATTAGTTTCAAATTTTTTTTTCATTTCAAGATTTTAATTACATTATTTTTTCTGCATGGAGAATTTGTTGGATTTTATATTGATATACATTTATTTTTAAAATTAGTTTTAATGTGAGTCGAAATTTCGGGATTAAAAACAGTTCGGACCGCACCGAAATATGCAAAATTTCGTATAATTTTTTAACCGTGGCCACAATATGGGCTGTAATGCTAACAAAAAGAATATGGGCTCCAAAAAAACCTTAAGAATTAGCAAATGGGCTGTAAATTATTAGAAATAATGGCAGATGGGTTGTATGCTATTTTCCACAGATTTGAGGCTTTCCTAAAGAAAGGTTGACGCACAAGCAGTGACGGTTGGATGTCCATCCAATGGCCGTCGTGCTTCTTCAATCTCTGCTCTTCCTGCTCCAGCCGCTCAAACAAGCACCGGTGAGACTGCCTGCTCCCTCCTCCCCGCGGCCGGCTGTGCTGCCGCGCAGGCCTCACCGCCCCACCGTACTCCCATCGCTGGCCTAGCCATCCCTCTACTCACCCACACCTGCTGTTATTCTCCGACAACGGCAGATGAACCGGTAAACCCTCGTTCAGTCGTACTCCCCTCCGCGTGAGAAACAACTACTGAGTCTTCCCTGCCTCTGTGTCGTTCCCTTCCTAGGCCTCGCCATCGTCCACCGCCCTGGTGCTCTGGGTTCGGCCTGGTCAACCTGGTCAACGACCGACATGCATCTGAAGTGGACTGTACGTGGAGAGGCTGACAGCTGGGTTCACGGCCGCACGCAAGGAAATGCCTCCTTATTAAGCACAAAATAATGATTCATCCACCTGACATCAGGGACCCACCGAAAGGGCCTCAGTATTTCGTGAAAAAAATGTTACCGCCGCTGACAGCTCGGACCCACCAGCTATATCTTCGCACGCAAGGAAGTGCCTCCTTATTACGCACAAAAAAATGAATACTCCCCATGTTAGCTGGGACCCAGTATAGTGGCAGGCTGACTTGTGGGCCTACTAAGTTGACAGGGATGGAGGGCTTTGTCAACTTAGTCAATATGCACGATTCTAGCTCCAGTGACCGTACGATGTCCATCCAACGGTCATAGTGCTTCTTCAACCTCTGGTCTTCTTGCTCCAGCCGCCCAAACCAACGCCGGTCGTGCCTCGTGCTCCTGCCTCCCGTGGCCGGCTGCGATGCGGCGGAGGCCTCACCGTCCCCTACTACTCCCACCGCTGGTCAGGCCATCCCTCTACTCACCCACATCCCTTGTTATTCTGCGGCGCAGCCTCACACCGCGGCGAACCAGTGAACCCTCGTACTCCTCTACGCGTGGGCATCCACTGTCGCGTCTTCCCCGGCTCTGCGTCGTCCCCTTCCTAGGCCTCGGCGTCGTCCACCGCCCTGGTGCTCTCGGCGCGGCGTGGTCAACGTGGTCAAGGAACGGCTTCCATCGGACGTGGACTGTACGTGGAGAGGCTGACAGCTGGGTCCACGGCCGCAGCAAGGAAGTGCCTCCTTATTACGCGCAAAATAATTATTCCTCCACCTGACAGCGGGGACCCACCGGACGGGCCACCATATTTCGTGAAAAAAATGTTTCCCCCCTGACTGCTGGGACCCACCAGCTACACCTTCGCACGCAAGGAAGTGCGTCCGGGCAAAAAAAAAACGATTTGCCCCCCTGACTGCTAGGACCCACCAGCTACATCTTCGCATGCAAGGAAGTGCGTCCGGGCAAAAAAAACGATTCGCCCCCCTGACTGCTGGGACCCACCAGCTACATCTTCGCATGCAAAGGAAGTGCGTCCGGGCAAAAAAAAACTATTTGCCCCTCTGACTGTTGGGACCCACCAGCTACATTTTCGCACACAAGGAACTGTTTGACAGTCGGGACCCACCTGGTCGAAGCGTACGTAGCGTTGTCATTCTGGTCGCGAACTTGTATGTACATATATAATGGTCGATGTAGAGGTGCGCACGTGTTGTAATAGAGGTGCGTACGTGTCGTAGTAGAGGCGCGCACGTAGCATGTACACGTACGTACAGCGGCCAGGGTGCAAGAAAGAAAATACGGCCACGTATGTGTACAT
Source organism: Triticum aestivum (assembly GCF_018294505.1). Taxonomy (NCBI): domain Eukaryota; kingdom Viridiplantae; phylum Streptophyta; class Magnoliopsida; order Poales; family Poaceae; genus Triticum; species Triticum aestivum. Next base: position 549,073,317 of record NC_057798.1, on the reverse strand, counting down.
ACGGGCGGGGTCTCGAATGCCTAGTCGCGCATACGTACGGCGAGGGCTCGTGTTCATGGGGAGGCAACGGAATGAGTCGTGTTCATGGGGAGGCAACGGAATGCGTCGTGTTCATCAGGAGGCAACAGAATGCGTCGTGTTCATGGGGATGCAACGGAATGCGTCGTGTTCATCGGGAGGCAACGGAACGCGTGGGAGCCAACCGGCTTGGACGGAACAAGTGATGGAAACGAGGCCTGGCGTACCGCACAACGGAGGAAACGGACCTCCTACGGTCGAAACGGGGGTCCTGTTGATCGGGAGGGGTGTGGCATACCGCAAAACGGAGGAAACGGACCTCCTACGGTTGAAACGGGGGTCCTGTTGATCGGGAGGGGTGTGGCGTACCGTAAAATGGACGAAACGGACTTGTGTTGGAGCGCTACGGTCGAAACGGGGGTCCTGTTGATCGGGAGGGGTGTGGCGTACCGCAAAACGGATGAAACGGACCTCCTACGGTCGAAACGGGGGTCCTGTTCATCGGGAGGGGTGTGGTGTACCGCAAAACGGGACTCCACGGGATACAGTTCATCTCCACCGTCGACCTCCTCCAGCCTCCACGGGCTACCGTCGACCTCCTCCAGCCTCCACGGGCTCCTGTTCATCCAGCCTCCACCGCGCGCTACTCCACCGGCTACTGTTCAACCACCCCTCCACGGGCACCCCTCCACCGCCTACTGTTCATCCAGCCCTCCACACCACGGGGTCCTGTTCAACCACCCCTCCACCATCTACTGTTCATCCAGCTCTCCACACCATGGGTTCTTGTTCATCCAGAGGCAACGCCACCGCTCACTGTTCATCTAACCCCCCCCCCCCCCCCGCAACGCTCACTGTTCATCCCAGAGGCAGCATCGATCGGCTTCAGTTAGCAGTAGTAGCGAAGGAATCGCTCCATCGGGTTCAGTTAACAGTCATCGATCGATCCCTCGGGTTCAGTAACGCGTAGCCTGCAGTGCAATCGCTCGGGTTCAGTTAGAGCCCAACGCCTCGCTCGGCTTCAGTTAGAGCCAACGCCTCGCACACACACGCGTACGTATGAGAGAAACACGCATCGCTCCGCCCCGACCTCCCACCGTAACCGGCAACTCCCCGAAATTTTCCTCCCCCTCGCTTCTACCACGGTTTTTTCCGTCATGGACGGCCCAAAGAATGTCATGCAGCTGCGTCTCCAGCCCGCCCAGGACGAAAAGCCCATTTTCTGTCATGATTTTTTGTCATAGAAGTAGGAGCCCACCACATCTATGATGATACCGGGTTTTGTCACAATTATCGTCATAGAAGTGTCATATGTATGACAGAAAAAAAAATTCGTTCGGCCCAAAATGTCACGGATGTGTCTTTTTTTTGTAGTGCATGCAACACAAATTTGCAATGAATAAAGCACTAGAACAAAATCTAATTGGACCAATGGAGGAGTCACATACCAAGGAACAATCTCCCCAAGCAGTTTTGCGAGAGGTGCTTTGAGCAAGGAGATCGAAAATCACAACAACGGGGGCTGGAACTCGTGCTTAAGTTGGTTTTTCGTGTTTGTGTGAGGCAGAGGAAGAAGATGGGTGCAGGAATAAGTGGAGGAGGGCCACCGTGGGCCCACGGGGCAGGGGGGTGCGCCCTCCACCCTCGTGGCCAGGTGGCAGCTCCCCCCATGGTAATTTTTGCACAGTAAATCCTCAAATATTCCCGAAAAAATCATATTAAATTGGCATGGCATTCTGAGGACTTTTATTTTTGGGGTATTTTTATATTGCACGGATAAGTCGGGAGACAGATAGAAAATACTATTTTACTTTATCTCGACTAAATAACAGGAAATATAAAGAGGGTACAGAAGGTTGTGCTTGTAGTTTCATCCATCTCATGCTCATCAAAAAGAATCCACTAACAAGGTTGATCAAGTCTTGTTAACAAACTCATTCCGATAATCATGGAACCGGAGAAATTTCGAATAGCACTAAGTTACCTCAACGGGGATATGAAAATCCCCAACAATAAGAATATCATACTTTTTCTTGACAGTAGGGAGAGGAAATTCAAAACCTCCAAATATAATTGATGGAATTTTTCCAATAGAATTGATACTATAAACTTGAGGTTGTTTTCTCGGAAAGTGTACCGTGTGCTCATTGCCATTAACATGAAAAGTGACATTGCCTTTGTTGCAATCAATAACAGCCCATGCAGTATTAAGGAAAGGTCTTCCAAGAATAATAGACATACTATCATCCTCGGGAATATCAAGAATAACAAAGTCCATTAAAATAGTAACGTTTGCAACCACAACAGGCACATCCTCACAAATACCGACAGGTATAGCAGATGATTTATCAGCCATTTGCAAAGATATTTCAGTAGGTGTCAACTTATTCAAGTCAAGTCTACGATATAAAGAGAGAGGCATAACACTGACACCGGCTCCAAGATCACATAAAGCAGTTTTAACATAATTTCTCTTAATGGAGCATGGTATAGTAGGTACTCTGGGATCTCCAAGTTTCTTTGGTATTCCACCCTTAAAAGTATAATTAGCAAGCATGGTGGAAATTTCAGTTTCAGGTATCTTTCTTTTATTAGTAATGATATCCTTCATATACTTAGCATAAGGATTTGTTTTGAGCACATCTGTTAATCGCATACGCAAAAAGATAGGTCTAATCATTTCAGCAAAGCGCTCAAAATCCTCATCATCCTTTTTCTTGGATGGTTTCGGAGGAAAAGGCATGGGTTTCTGAACCCATGGTTCCCTTTCTTTACCATGTTTCCTAGCAACGAAGTCTCTTTTATCATAATGTTGATTCTTTGATTGTGGGTTATCAAGATCAACAGCAGGTTCAACTTCTACATCATTATCATTACTAGGTTGAGCATCAACATGAACATCATCATTAACATTTTCACTAGGTTCATGTTCATCACCCGATTGTGTTTCAGCATCAGACATAGAGATATCATTTGGATTCTCAGGTGGTTCAGTAATAGGTTCACCAGAAGTTTGCAAAGTCCTATCATTTTTCTTTTTCTTCCTCTTAGAAGAACTAGGTACATCAATATTATTTCTCTGAGAATCTTGCTCGATTCTCTTAGGGTGGCCTTCAGGATACAAAGGTTCCTGAGTCATTCTACCAGTTCTAGTAGCCACTCTAACAGCATAATCATTTTTCTTACTATTCATTTCATCAAGCACTTCTTTTTGAGCTTTAAGTACTTGTTCTACTTGAGTGGTAACCATAGAAGCATGTTTGCTAACAAGTTTAAGTTCACCTCTAATATTAGCCATATAATCACCCAAGCATTTAATCATAAAGGTATTCTGTTTTAATTGTCTACCAAAATAAGCATTAAAGTCATCTTGCTTAAACATAAAGTCATCAAACTCATCCAAGCACTGACTAGCAATTTTAGTAGGAGGGACTTCAGCTTTATCATATCTATAGAGAGAATTTACCTTTACTACATGTGTCGGGATATCGGGAGGTTCTTCAGTAAATAAGTAGTTGAGATCATATACTTCTTCAACAGGCGGTAAATTAAGGCCATGTATTTCTTCAATAGGAGGTAATTCTTAACATCTTCAGCTTTAATACCTTTTTCTTTTATAGATTTCTTTGCCTCTTGCATATCTTCGGGACTGAGAAATAGAACACCTCTCTTCTTTGGAGTTGGTTTAGGAATAGGCTCAGTAATTGGCTCAGGAGCTGGCTCAGGAGGTGGCTCGGGAGGTGCCCAATTATTTTCATTTGTCAATATATTATTCAATAGAATTTCAGCTTCATCCAGTGTTCTTTCCCTGAAAAAAGAACGAGCACAACTATCCAGGTAATCTCTGGAAGCATCAGTTAGTCCATTATAAAAGATATCAAGTATTTCAGGTTTCTTAAGAGGATGATCAAGCAAAGCATTAAGTAACTTGAGAAGCCTCCCCCAAGCTTGTGGGAGACTCTCTTCTTCAATTTGCACGAAGTTGTATATTTCCCTCAAAGCAGCTTGTTTCTTATGAGCAGGGAAATATTTAGCAGAGAAGTAATAAATCATATCCTGGGGACTTTGCACACAACCAGGATCAAGAGAATTAAACCATATCTTAGCATCACCCTTTAATGAGAACGGAAATATTTTGAGTAAATAAAGGTAGCACGATCTCTCATTATTAGTAAACAGGGCAGCTATATGATTTAACTTAGTAAGATGTGCCACAATAGTTTCAGATTCATAACCATAGAAAGGATCAGATTCAACCAAAGTAATTATATCTGGATCAACAGAAAAATCATAATAATCCTTATCGGGAACACAGATAGGTGAAGTAGCAAAAGCAGGGTCGGGTCCCATTCTATCTCTAAGAGATTCTTTACTCCATTTAACTAGCAACCTCTTAAGTTCATATCTATCCTGGGAAGCAAAAATAGCTGCAGAAGATTCCGCATCAAAAAGATAACCCTCAGGAATAGCAGGCATATTCTCATCATCACTATCATCATCCTATTCAGGTTCAATAATTTCTCTTTCTCTAGACCTAGCAATTTGCTCATCGAGAAATTCACCAAGGGGCACAGTATTATCAAGCATAGAAGTAGTTTCATCATAAGTATCATGCATAGAGAAGTGGCATCATCAATAACATGCGACATATCAGAATTCATAGCAGTAGCAGGTTTAGGTGTCGCAAGCTTACTTATAACGAAAGGAGAATCTAGTGCAGAGCTAGATGGCAGTTCCTTATCTCCCCTCGTAGTTGAGGGCAAAATAGTAGTTCGATCGTCTTTCAAGGTCTTCATAGTGTCCAGCAGATATAAATCCCAAGTGACTCAAAGAATAGAGCTATGCTCCCCGGCAACGGCGCCAGAAAAAGGTCTTGATAACCCACAAGTATAGGGGATCGCAACAGTTTTCGAGGGTAGAGTATTCAACCCAAATTTATTGTTTCGACACAAGGGGAGCCAAAGAATATTCTCAAGTATTAGCAATTGAGTTGTCAATTCAACCACACCTGGAAACTTAGTATCTGCAGCAAAGTGTTTAGTAGCAAAGTAATATGATAGTGGTGGTAACGGTAACAAAAGTAAAGATAGCAAAAGTAATGTTTTTGGTATTTTGTAGTGATTGTAACAGTAGCAATGGAAAAGTAAATAAGCGAGAACCAGTATATGGAAAACTCGTAGGCACCGGATTAGCGATGGATAATTATGCCGGATGCGGTTTGTCATGTAAAAATCATAACATAGGGTGACACAGAACTAGCTCTAGTTCATCAATGTAATGTAGGCATGTATTCCGTATATAGTCATACGTGCTTATGGAAAAGAACTTGCATGACATCTTTTGTCCTACCCTCCCGTGGCAGCGGGGTCCTATTGCAAACTAAGGGATATTAAGGCCTCCTTTTAATAGAGAACCGGAACAAAGCATTAGCACATAGTGAATACATGAACTCCTCAAACTATGGTCATCACCGGGAGTGGTCCCGATTATTGTCACTTCGGGGTTGCCGGATCATAACACATAGTAGGTGACTATAGACTTGCAAGATAGGATCAAGAACACACATATATTCATGAAAACATAATAGGTTCAGATCTGAAATCATGGCACTCGGGCCCTAGAGACAAGCATTAAGCATAGCAAAGTCATAGCAACATCAATCTCAGAACATAATGGATACTAGGGATCAAATCCTAACAAAACTAACTCGATTACATGATAAATCTCATCCAACCCATCACCATCCAGCAAGCCTACGATGGAATTACTCACACACGACGGTGTGCGTCATGAAATTGGTGACGGAGGATGGTTGATGATGACGACGGCGACGAATCCCCCTCTCCAGAGCCCTGAACGGACTCCAGATCAGCCCTCCCGAGAGAGATTAGGGCTTGGCGGCGGCTCCGTATCGTAAAACGCGATGATTTCTTCTCTCTGATTTTTTTCTCCCCGAAAGCCATATATAGAGTTGGAGTTGGCGTCGAAGGGCCACCAGGGGGCCCACGAGGTAGGGGGCGCGCCGGGGGGGCGCCCCCCACCCTTGTGGACAGGGTGTGGGCCCCCTGGTCTTCATCTTTGGCGAGGATTTTTTATTGTTTTTCTAAGGTGTTTCGTGGAGTTTCAGGTCATTCCGAGAACTTTTATTTTCTGCACATAAAACAACACCATGGCAATTCTGCTGAAAACAACGTCAGTCCGGGTTAGTTCCATTCAAATCATACAAGTTAGAGTCCAAAACAAGGGCAAAAGTGTTTGGAAAAGTAGATACAACAGAGACGTATCATGGGGCAATGCTCTATAATGATGGTCATCACACTTTTAATTACTTACAACCCAATATTACAACTCGATACTAGAACAAAGATATGACTCTATATGAATGCTTCCGGCGGTGTACCGGGATGTGCAATGATCTAGCGTAGCAATGATATCAAAAAACGTACAAGCCATGAAAACATCATGCTAGCTATCTTACGATCATGCAAAGCAATATGACAATGAATGCTCAAGTCATGTATATGATGATGATGGAAGTTGCATGGCAATATATCTCGGAATGGCTATGGAAATGCCATGATAGGTAGGTATGGTGGCTGTTTTGAGGAAGATATAAGGAGGCTTATGTGTGATAGAGCGTATCGTATCACGGGGTTTGGATGCACCGGCGAAGTTTGCACCAACTCTCGAGGTGAGAAAGGGCAATGCATGGTACCGAAGACGCTAGCAATGATGGAAAGGTGAGAGTGCATATAATCCATGGACTCAACATTAGTCATAAAGAACTCACATACTTATTGCAAAAATTTAAAAGCCCTTGAAACAAAGTACTACACGCATACTCCTAGGGGGGAGGTTGGTAGGAGTTAACCATCGCGCACCCCCGACCTTCACGCAAAGATAAACAATCAAAATACAATGCACGTCAATTTGGTTACATAGTTAGTAGACCATACGTGCATGCTTCGGGAATCACAAACCTTAACACCAACATCTTTACTAAACACAACCATCTACTAGTACCTCCCACATATTATCACCTCTATATCGCAAAACTATTGCAAGGAATCAAACATATCATATTCAGCGATCTACAAGCTTATGTAGGATTTTATGACTAACCATGTGAATGACCAGTTCCTCTCATCTCTCTAAATAGATATAAGTGAAGCAAGAGAGTTTAAATTCTTTCTACAAAAGATATGCCCACGCTCTAACAAATATAAGTGAAGCAAAAGAGCATTCTACAAATGGCGGTTGTCTATATGAAGAGAAACAGGCAATCCAAACTTCAAATGATATAAGTGAAGCACATGAAGCATTCTATAAAGCCATACTCAAAAGATTTAAGTGAAGTGCAATGAGCATTCTATAAATCAACCAAAGACTATCTCGTACCAGCATGGTGCATAAAAGAAAAATAAAAACCTAATTGCAAAAGACGCTCCAAGACTTGCACATAATGCATGAACGAAACGAATCCAAAAACATACCGATACTTGTTGAAGAAAGAGGGGATGCCTCCCCAGCATCCCCAAGCTTAGACGCTTGAGTCTCCTTGAATATTTACTTGGGGTGCCTCGTGTTGGGGAACATAGTAATTTCAAAAAAATTCCTATGTACACGCAAGATCATGGTGATGACATAGCAACGAGAGGGGAGAGTGTTGTCCACGTACCCTCGTAGACCGTAAGCGGAAGCGTTATGACAACGCGGTTGATGTAGTCGTACGTCTTCATGATCCGACCAATCCAAGCACCGAACGTACGGCACCTCCGAGTTCAGCACACGTTCAGCTCGATGACGATCCCCTGGCTCCGATCCAGCAAAGCTTCGGGGATGAGTTCCGTCAGCACGACGGCGTGGTGACGATGATGATGTTCTACCGGCGCAGGGCTTCGCCTAAACTCTGCGACGATATGACCGAGGTGGAATATGGTGGAGGAGGGCACCGCACACGGCTAAGGAACGATCCGTAGATCAACTTGTGTGTTCTGGGGTGCCCCCTGCCCCTGTATATAAAGGAGCAAGGGGGGAGGCCGGCCGGCCCTTGTGGGCGCGCCAAGGAGGAGGAGTCCTCCTCCTAGTAGGAGTAGGACTCCCCCTTTCCTACTCCTACTAGGAGGGGAAAGGAAGGGGGAGAGGGGGAAGGAAAGAGGGGGGGCGCCGCCCCCCCCCTCCTAGTCCAATTCGGACCAGAGGGAGAGGGGGCGCGCGGCCCACCCTGGCCGCCCCTCTCTCTTTCCACCAAGGCCCATGTGGCCCATTATCTCTCCCCGGGGGGTTCCGGTAATCCTCCGGCACTCCGGTTTTCTCCGAAAACGTCCGGAACACTTCCGGTGTCCGAATATAGTCTTCCAATATATCAATCTTTATGTCTCGACCATTTCGAGACTCCTCGTCATGTCCGTGATCACATCCGGGACTCTGAACAAACTTTGGTACATCAAAACTTATAAACTCATAATAAAACTGTCATCGTAACGTTAAGCGTGCGGACCCTACGGGTTCGAGAACTATGTAGACATGACCTAGAACTATTCTAGGTCAATAACCAATAGCGGAACCTAGATGCCCATATTGGTTCCTACATATTCTACGAAGATCTTTATCGGTCAAACCGCATAACAACATACGTTGTTCCCTTTGTCATCGGTATGTTACTTGCCCGAGGTTCGATCGTCGGTATCTAATACCTAGTTCAATCTCGTTACCGGCAAGTCTCTTTACTCATTACATAATGCATCATTCTGTAACTAACTCATTAGCTACATTGCTTGCAAGGCTTATAGTGATGTGCATTACCGAGAGGGCCCAGAGATACCTCCGACAATCGGAGTGACAAAACCTAATCTCGAAATACGCCAACCCAACATGTACCTTCGGAGACACCTGTAGTACTCCTTTATAATCACCCAGTTACGTTGTGACGTTTGGTAGTACCCAAAGTGTTCCTCCGGTAGACGGGAGTTGCATAATCTCATAGTTACAGGAACATGTATAAGTCATGAAGAAAGCAATAGCAATCAAACGATCAAGTGCTAGGCTAACGGAATGGGTCATGTCAACATCATTCTCCTAATGATGTGATCTCGTTAATCAAATGACAACACATGTCTATGGTTAGGAAACATAACCATCTTTGATTAATGAGCTAGTCAAGTAGAGGCATACTAGTGACTATATGTTTGTCTATGTATTCACACATGTATCATGTTTCCGGTTAATACAATTCTAGCATGAATAATAAACATTTATCATGATATGAGGAAATAAATAATAACTTTATTATTGCCTCTAGGGCATATTTCCTTCAGTCTCCCACTTGCACTAGAGTCAATAATCTAGATTACATAGTAATGATTCTAACACCCATGGAGTCTTGGTGCTGATCATGTTTTGCTCGTGAGAGAGGCTTAGTCAACGAGTCTGCAACATTCAGATCCGTATGTATCTTGCAAATCTCTATGTCTCCCACTTGGACTTGGTCCCGGATGGAATTGAAGCGTCTCTTGACGTCCTTGGTCCTCTTGTGAAATCTGGATTCCTTTGCCAAGGCAATTGCACCAGTATTGTCACAGAAGATCTTCATTGGTCCCGATGCACTAGGTATGACACCTAGATCGGTAATAAACTCCTTCATCCAGACTCCTTCATTTTCTTCTTCTGAAGCAGCTATGTACTCCGCTTCACATGTAGATCCCGCCAAGACGCTTTGTTTAGAACTGCACCAACTTACAGCTCCACTGTTTAATAAAAATACGTATCCGGTTTGCGATTTAGAATCGTCCAGATCAGTGTCAAAGCTTGCATCGACATAACCATTTACGACTAGCTCTTTGTCACCTCCATATACGAGAAACATATCCTTAGTCCTTTTCAGGTATTTCAGGATGTTCTTGACCGCTGTCCAGTGATCCACTCCTGGATTACTTTGGTACCTTCCTGCCAAGCTTATTGCTAAGCATACATCAGGTCTGGTACACAGCATTGCATACATGATAGAGCCTATGGCTGAAGCATAGGGAACATCTTTCATTTTCTCTCTATCTTCTGCAGTGGTCGGGCATTGAGTCTGACTCAACTTCATACCTTGTAACACAGGCAAGAACCCTTTCTTTGCCTGATCCATTTTGAACTTTTTCAAAATTTTATCAAGGTATGTGCTTTGTGAAAGTCCTATTAAGCGTCTTCATCTATCTCTATAAATCTTGATGCCCAATATGTAAGCAGCTTCACCGAGGTCTTTCATTGAAAAACTTTTATTCAAGTATCCTTTTATGCTATCCAGAAATTCTATATCATTTCCAATTAATAATATGTCATCTACATATAATATTAGAAATGCTACAGGGCTCCCACTCACTTTCTTGTAAATACAGGCTTCTCCAAAAGTCTGTATAAAACCATATGCTTTGATCACACTATCAAAGCATTTATTCCAACTCCGAGATGCTTGCACCAGTCCATAAATGGATCGCTGGAGTTTGCATACTTTGTTAGCACCTTTTGGATCAACAAAACCTTCTGGTTGCATCATATACAACTCTTCTTCCAGAAATCCATTCAAGAATGCAGTTTTGACATCCATTTGCCAAATTTCATAATCATGAAATGTAGCAATAGCTAACATTATTCGGACAGACTTAAGCATCGCTACAGGTGAGAAAGTCTCATCGTAGTCAACCCCTTGAACTTGTCGAAAAACTTTCGCAACAAGTCAAGCTTTATAGACAATTATATTACCATCAGCGTCAGTCTTCTTCTTAAAGATCCATTTATTCTCAATGGCTTGCCGATCATCGGGCAAGTCAACCAAAGTCCATACTTTGTTTTCATACATGGATCCCATCTCAGATTTCATGGCTTCTAGCCATTTTGCGGAATCTGGGCTCATCATCGCTTCCTCATAGTTCGTAGGTTCGTCATGGTCAAGTAACATGACTTCCAGAATAGGATTACCGTACCACTCTGGTGCGGATCTTACTCTGGTAGACCTTCGAAGTTCAGTAGAAACTTGATCTGAAGTTTCATGATCAATATCATTAGCTTTCTCACTAATTGGTGTAGGTGTCACAGAAACCGGTTTCTGTGATGAACTACTTTCCAATAAGGGAGCAGGTATAGTTACCTCATCAAGTTCTACTTTCCTCCCACTCACTTCTTTCGAGAGAAAATCCTTCTCTAGAAAGGATCCATTATTAGCAACGAATGTCTTGCCTTCGGATCTGTGATAGAAGGTATACCCAACTGTTTCTTTTGGGTATCCTATGAAGACACATTTCTCCGATTTAGGTTCGAGCTTATCTGGTTGAAGTTTCTTCACATAAGCATCGCAGCCCCAAACTTTAAGAAACGACAACTTTGGTTTCTTGCCAAACCACAGTTCATAAGGCGTCGTCTCAACGGATTTTGATGGTGCCCTATTTAACGTGAATGCGGCCGTCTCTAAAGCATAACCCCAGAACGATAGCGGTAAATCAGTAAGAGACATCATAGATCGCACCATATCTAGTAAAGTACGATTACGACGTTCGGACACACCATTTCATTGTGGTGTTCCGGGTGGCGTGAGTTGCGAAACTATTCCGCATTGTTTCAAATGTAAACCAAACTCGTAACTCAAATATTCTCCTCCACGATCAGATCGTAGGAATTTTATTTTCTTGTTACGATGATTTTCCACTTCACTCTGAAATTCTTTGAACTTTTCAAATGTTTCAGACTTGTGTTTCATTAAGTAGATATACCCATATCTGCTTAAATCATCTGTGAAGGTGAGAAAATAACGATATCCGCCACGAGCTTCAACATTCATCGGACCACATACATCTGTATGTATGATTTCCAACAAATCTGTTGCTCTCTCCATAGTACCGGAGAACGGTGTTTTAGTCATCTTGCCCATGAGGCACGGTTCGCAAGTACCAAGTGATTCATAATCAAGTGATTCCAAAAGTCCATCAGTATGGAGTTTCTTCATGTGCTTTACACCGATATGACCTAAACGGCGGTGCCACAAATAAGTTGCACTATCATCATTAACTCTGCATCTTTTGGCTTCGACATTATGAATATGTGTATCACTACTATCGAGATTCAACAAAAATAGACCACTCTTCAAGGGTGCATGACCATAAAAGATATTACTCATATAAATAGAACAACCATTATTCTCTGATTTAAATGAATAACCGTCTCGCATCAAACAAGATCCAGATATAATGTTCATGCTCAACGCTGGCACCAAATAACAATTATTCAGGTCTAAAACTAATCCCGAAGGTAGATGTAGAGGTAGCGTGCCGACCGCGATCACATCGACTTTGGAACCGTTTCCCACGCGCATCGTCACCTCATCCTTGGCCAGTGCTCGCTTATTCCGTAGTCCTTGTTTCGAGTTGCAAATGTTAGCAACAGAACCAGTATCAAATACCCAGGTGCTACTGCGAGCTCTAGTAAGGTACACATCAATAACATGTATATCACATATACCTTTGTTCACCTTGCCATCCTTCTTATCCGCCAAATACTTGGGGCAGTTCTGCTTCCAGTGTCCAGTCTGCTTGCAGTAGAAGCACTCAGTTTCAGGCTTAGGTCCTGACTTGGGTTTCTTCTCTTGAGCAGCAACTTGCTTGCTGTTCTTCTTGAAGTTCCCCTTCTTCTTCCCTTTGCCCTTTTTCTTGAAACTAGTGGTCTTGTTAACCATCAACACTTGATGCTCCTTCTTATTTCTACTTCCGCAGCTTTTAGCATTGCGAAGAGCTCGGGAATTGTCTTGTTCATCCCTTGCATATTATAGTTCATCACGAAGCTCTTGTAGCTTGGTGGCAGTGATTGGAGAATTCTGTCAATGACACTATCATCAGGAAGATTAACTCCCAGTTGAATCAAGTGATTATTATACCCAGACATTTTGAGTATGTGTTCACCGACAGAACTATTCTCCTCCATCTTGCATCTATAGAACTTATTGGAGACTTCATATCTCTCAATCCGGGCATTTGCTTGAAATATTAACTTCAACTCCTGGAACATCTCATATGCTCCATGACGTTCAAAACGTCGTTGAAGACCCGGTTCTAAGCCGTAAAGCATGGCACACTGAACTATCGAGTAGTCATCAGCTTTGCTCTGCCAGACGTTCTTAACATCGTCAGTTGCATCAGCAGCAGGCCTGGCACCCAGCGGTGCTTCCAGGACGTAATTCTTCTGTGCAGCAATGAGGATAATCCTCAAGTTACGGACCCAGTCCGTGTAATTGCTACCATCATCTTTCAACTTTGCTTTCTCAAGGAACGCATTAAAATTCAACGGAACAACAGCACGAGCCATCTATCTACAACAAACATAGATAAGCAAAATACTATCAGGTACTAAGTTCATGATAAATTTAAGTTCAATTAATCATATTACTTAAGAACTCCCACTTAGACAGACATCTCTCTAGTCATCTAAGTGATCACGTGATCCAAATCAACTAAACCATAACCGATCATCACATGAGATGGAGTAGTTTTCAATGGTGAACATCACTATGTTGATCATATCTACTATGTGATTCACGCTCGACCTTTCGGTCTTCGTGTTCCGAGGCCATATCTGCATATGCTAGGCTCGTCAAGTTTAACCTGAGTATTCTGCGTGTGCAAAACTGGCTTGCACCCGTTGTAGATGGACGTAGAGCTTATCACACCCGATCATCACGTGGTGTCTGGGCACGACGAACTTTGGCAACGGTGCATACTTAGGGAGAACACTTCTTGATAATTTTAGTGAGAGATCATCTTAAAATGCTACTGTAAATCAAAGCAAGATAAGATGCATAAAGGATTAACATCACATGCAATCAATATAAGTGATATGATATGGCCATCATCATCTTGTGCTTGTGATCTCCATCTCCGAAGCACCATCGTGATCACCATCGTCACCGGCACGACACCTTGATCTTCATCGTAGAATCGTTGTCGTTTACGCCATCTATTGCTTCTACGACTATCACTACCGCTTAGTGATAAAGTAAAGCAATTACAGGGCGTTTGCATTTCATACAATAAAGCGACAACCATATGGCTCCTGCCAGTTGCCGATAACTTCGGTTACAAAACATGATCATCTCATACAATAAAATATAGCATCACATCTTGACCATATCACATCATAACATGCCCTGCAAAAACAAGTTAGACGTTGCAAGTTTTACGTGGCTGCTACGGGCTTAGCAAGAACCGTTCTTACCTACGCATCAAAACCACAACGATAGTTCGTCAAGTTAGTGATGTTTTAACCTTCGCAAGGACCGGGCGTAGCCACACTCGATTCAACTAAAGTGAGAGAGACAGACACCCGCCAGCCACCTTTAAGCACGAGTGCTCGTAACGGTGAAACCAGTCTCGCGTAAGCGTACACGTAATGTTGGTCCGGGCCGCTTCATCTCACAATACCGCCGAACCAAAGTATGACATGCTGGTAAGCAATATGACTTGTATCGCCCACAACTCACTTGTGTTCTACTCGTGCATATGACATCTACGCATAAAACCTGGCTCGGATGCCACTGTTGGGGAACGTAGTAATTTAAAAAAAATTCCTATGTACACGCAAGATCATGGTGATGACATAGCAACGAGAGGGGAGAGTGTTGTCCACGTACCCTCGTAGACCGTAAGAGGAAGCGTTATGACAACGCTGTTGATGTAGTCGTACGTCTTCACAATCCGACCGATCCAAGCACCGAACGTACGGCACCTCCGAGTTCAGCACACGTTCAGCTCGATGACGATCCCCTGGCTCCGATCCAGCAAAGCTTCGGGGATGAGTTTCGTCAGCACGACGGCATGGTGACGATGATGATGTTCTACCGGCGCAGGGCTTCGCCTAAACTCCGCGACGATATGACCGAGGTGGAATATGGTGGAGGGGGGCACCGCACACGACTAAGGAACGATCCGTAGATCAACTTGTGTGTTCTGGGGTGCACCCCTGCCCCCGTATATAAAGAAGCAAGGGGGGAGGCCGGCCGGCCCTTGTGGGCACGCCAAGGAGGAGGAGTCCTCCTCCTAGTAGGACTAGGACTCCCCCTTTCCTACTCCTACTAGGAGGGGAAAGGAAGGGGGAGAGGGGGAAGGAAAGAGGGGGGTGCCGCCCCCCTCCTAGTCCAATTCAGACCAGAGGGAGAGGGGGCGCGCGACCCACCCTGGCCGCCCCTCTCTCTTTCCACCAAGGCCCATGTGGCCCATTATCTCTCCGGGGGGGGGTTTCGGTAACCCTCCGGCACTCCGGTTTTCTCCGAAAACGTCCGGACACTTCCGGTGTCCGAATATAGTCGTCCAATATATCAATCTTTATGTCTCGACCATTTCAAGACTCCTCGTCATGTCCGTGATCACATCCGGGACTCCGAACAAACTTCGGTACATCAAAACTTATAAACTCATAATAAAACTGTCATCGTAACGTTAAGCATGCGGACCCTACGGGTTCGAGAACTATGTAGACATGACCTAGAACTATTCTCGGTCAATAACCAATAGCGGAACCTGGATGCCCATATTGGTTCCTACATATTCTACGAAGATCTTTATCGGTCAAACCGCATAACAACATACGTTGTTCCCTTTGTCATCGGTATGTTACTTGCCCGAGATTCGATCGTCGGTATCTAATACCTAGTTCATTCTTGTTACCGGCAAATCTCTTTACTCGTTACGTAATGCATCGTTCTGTAACTAACTCATTAGCTACATTGCTTGCAAGGCTTATAGTGATGTGCATTACCGAGAGGGCCCAGAGATACCTCTCCGACAATCGGAGTGACAAAACCTAATCTCGAAATACGCCAACCCAACATGTACCTTCGGAGACACCTGTAGTACTCCTTTATAATCACCCAGTTACATTGTGAAGTTTGGTAGTACCCAAAGTGTTCCTCCGGTAAACGGGAGTTGCATAATCTCATAGTTACAGGAACATGTATAAGTCATGAAGAAAGCAATGGCAATATACTAAACGATCAAGTGCTAGGCTAACGGAATGGGTCATCTCAACATCATTCTCCTAATGATGTGATCTCGTTAATCAAATGACAACACATGTCTATGGTTAGGAAACGTAACCATCTTTGATTAATGAGCTAGTCAAGTAGAGGCATACTAGTGACTATATGTTTGTCTATGTATTCACACATGTATCATGTTTCCGGTTAATACAACTCTAGCATGAATAATAAACATTTATCATGATATGAGGAAATAAATAATAACTTTATTATTGCCTCTAGGGCATATTTCCTTCACCTCAGGCATACCCAAGCTTGAGCTCTTGCCTCTCTTCCTTCTTCTCACATCGAAACATCCTCGATTAGGCACTACATCCACACAAAACTTCAACAGAAAACTCGGTAAGATCCATTAGTATAATAAAGCAAATCACCACTCTAAGTACTATTGCATACCAATTCATATTTTGTTTTTGCATTGTGTCTACTGTAATATAACTTTTTCATGGCTTAATCCACTAATATAAATTGATAGATTCATCAAAACAAGCAAACTATGCATCAAAAACAGAATCTGTCAAAAACAGAACAGTCTGTAGAAATCTGAACATCCACCATACTTCTGGTACCCCAAAAATTCTACCAAAATTAGGAAAAATAAACAAGTTGTATATAAAGACAGTTTAAAAGGAATCAGAACCAATTGACGTTCCAGGTAAAAATGTAAAATCACGCACTACAGCCAAAGTTTCTGTCCAGCACCGTACAAACCAATAAGCATTGTAAACATCCTAAAGGCAAACCTAGGCACATTATTTTTATAATACAATGGAATTGTACAAGGGGATAATTATTTTTATTGAAAAGTTTCTGTAATTAAGATTCACAAAGTTCCCATGGGCCTGAACAAGTTTAAGGACGTCCCCCACTTTCACAATGCTCGTCTCTCTCACTTTCACTTCTCTCTTTGAAAAGTTTTGGGTTCCCCTCTTTATTTTTGTTGTTTTTAAACTATATGAAAGCACTCAACAGAAATAAATGACTCTTAAATGACTCTCTAAAACTTCCGGGTTATCTCCCTGGCAGCGCTTTCTTTAAAGCCATTAAGCTAGGCATTTAGTGCTCAAGTAATGGATCCACCCGGATCCCAAGGTATATCAAAGCCAATTTTAATTAACAATGATTCGTAATTTAGTAGTGAGCACAAAGTAACATATATCATGCAACAATGAAGTCTAACTCTCTTCCTATGCATCGGCATGTCATAAAAGAACAATTCATGCACACCAAGTAAAGGCCAATGCATAGTATAAACAGTTTCCTGCAATTCTATCGTGTTGGAAACATAGAGAGGTGGAGACATAGTTCCTCTCTCATAATAATTGCAAGTAGGAGCAGCAAACACATGTATATTATATCTATCAAAATCATCATGTGCAACGGTAAAAGGCAACCCATCAATGTAATCCTTAATAAGTGCAAACTTCTCCGATATAGTGTAATCGGGAGAATTCAAAAAGATAATAGGACTATCATGCGTGGGTGTAATAGCAACAATTTCATGTTTAACATAAGGAACTATAGCAAGTTCATCTCCATAAGCATAATTCATATTGGCATCTTGGCCACAAGCATAGCAAGCATCATCAAAAAGGGATATTTCAAAAGAATCAAAGGGATCATAACAGTCATCATAGCAATCATCCTTCGGTAAGCACGAAGGGGAATTAAATAATGTATGAGTTGGAGGGTTACTCTCATTAGAAGGTGGGCACGGGTAGCTAATCCGCTCTTCCTCCTTTTGTTCTTCGCTCTCCTCATCATCTTTTTCATCCAATGAGCTCACGGTTTCATCAATTTCTTCTTCCATAGCTTCCTGCAAAATATTAGTCTTTTCTTGGACAACGGAGAATTTCTCAATATATAGTTTAACATAGGCATTAGAAGCATAGTTATCATAACAATATTCAAGTATGGCAAAATTTTCAGATTTGTGGAGAGTAGCATCATACTTTTCAATCAAAGAAGCAATTTCAAAAGCACCCTTAAAAGCAACAAATTCTTCAATTTGTTGAACATCGTAGTAACTATAAACACCCTTAGCATACGAAGATAAGATCCCATTATCAATAAACTCACATTGGTAGGGAAGGTGTCTTTTAGGGTTTTCAGAACAACAAGTAAAATCATATTCCCAACATAAATTCCAAGCATAGCATTGCAAACGTTGAATTTGACCCCATAATAGTTTCCCTTTTTCAGATATACGGTGTCGCACATAACAAGCATGCTCATCTAAAGATTTGCCCTCAACAAAGCTAGTTGGGGTTTCAGCACGAGCACATAGGGATCGAAGATGATCCAAGTAATAAGCTTCAGCATTGTGATAGATTTTGAGTGGTTCTTCAACCATTGGTTCAGCAGGTACAACTAATTTTTTGGGTATTTTGCATTTCCTACCCATGACTAAAGATAGAAAACAATAAGAACAGCAAATAAAAATTACTTAGTGATAAATCAAACAAGCACACAAGAGAATATTCACCCCACGCTATTGCTCCCCGGCAACGGCGCCAGAAAAAGATCTTGATAACCCACAAGTATAGGGGATAGTTCTAGCCTCTTTCGATAAGTAAAAGTGTCGAACCCAGCGAGGAGCCAAAGGTAGAACAAATACTCTCTCAAGTCCTATCGGCCACTGATACGACTCTACGCACGCTTGACGTTTGCTTTACCTAGAACAAGTATGAAACTAGAAGCACTTTGTAGGTATTTTCGAGTAAGCTTGCAAGAAAGTAAAGAACACGTAAACATAAGCTAGGGGCTGTTTAGATAAAGAAACAAGAAAGTAAATATAGCGAGTGTGGAAAAGTGGTGGTAGGAGTTGTGAAATTGTCCCTAAGCAATTGACTACTCTACTAGACCGACAGCAAGTATTATGTGAGAGAGGCCACTGCTAGCATGTTATCCCTTACTTGGAATTCTGTGCACTTATGATTGGAACTATTAGCAAGCATCCGCAACTACTAACGTTCATTAAGGTAAAACCCAACCATAGCATTAAGATATATTGGTCCCCCTTCAATCCCGTATGCATCAATTTCTATGCTAGGTTGAAGCTTCTGTCACTCTTGCCCTCCAATACATAGTCCTATCAACATACAACTAACCGTATGGTGTGATCCACGCGCGCTCTCATATGATGGGCACCAAAGGACAACAACATAACCACAAGCAAATTAAATCAATCATAGCAATTCATCAACCACCAAATATGACAATGAAAATCTACTCAGACATCATAGGATGGCAACACATCATTGGAAAATAATATGAAGCATAAAGCACCATGTTCAAGTAGAGGGTACAGCGGGTTGCGGGAGAGTGGACCGTTGTAGATAGAGGGGGGAAGGTGATGGAGATGTTGGTGAAGATGATGGCGGTGTTGGTGAAGATCGCGGTGATGATGATGGCCCCCGGCGGCGTTCCGGCGCCACCGGAAGCAAGGGGGAGAGAGCCCCCCTTCTTCTTCTTCTTCCTTGACCTTCTCCCTGGATAGGAGAAGGGTTTCCCCTCTGGTCCTTGGCTCCCATGGCTTGGGAGGGGCGAGAGCCCCTCCGAGATTGGATCTATCTCTCTGTTTCTGTGTTCTGTTATTCTACCCCTTCACTGTTTCCTTTATATCTGGAGATCCGTAACTCCGATTGGGGTGAATCTTTCGCCCAGATCTTTCGCATAAAATTATCTTTCTTGCGCCAAAAGAAGAGCGTCAACCGCCTTACGGGTGGACCACAAGGGTCAGGGGCGTGCCTGGGGGGGGGGGGGGTAGGGCGCGCCCCCCTACCTCGTGACCACCCCGGACACCGTTTCACGTTGATTTCACTTCCCAAAAATCATAAATATTCCAAAAAAAATCTCCGTCCGTTTTTATCCCGTTTGGACTCCGTTTGATATTGGGTTTCTGCGAAACAAAAAACATGCAACAGACAGGAACTGGCACTGGGCACTGGATCAATATGTTAGTCCCAAAAATAATATAAAAAGTTGCCAAAAGTATATAAAAGTTGAAGAATATTGGCATGGAACAATCAAAAATTATAGATACGGCGGAGACATATCAGTCATCTACAAATAATAAGTGTGAAATAGTCAGGCCATTTCCTTAAGAGGCCTTCCGAACAAAGCAAAAATAGGTATGGGGATAATGCCCCCCGTCTTAGGCCTCTAGTGGAAACAATCTCCCTAGTCTCGGTATCATTAAACCGAACTCTATAACTAACTAAAGATACATATTCCATAATCAAGTCCACCCATTGCAAATTAAAACCAATGCAACCATGCCACTTACACACTTAGACATGCCAATTGGGAGTTACATTTTTTTGCATTAATTTAACCATGCAACAATGCCACATTGGCAAGCCATGCATGTCACTCATGAGATATTTTTTGATTTAATAATAGTATCACCATATACAGTATATGTGTAGAATACTTGGAGCCTACCTATGTAGTTTTTTTCAAGATAAGAGGCCACACGATCCCCATTTGCGTTACGAATCTGAAGTTTAGGAT
This sequence comes from Triticum aestivum, assembly GCF_018294505.1. Taxonomy (NCBI): domain Eukaryota; kingdom Viridiplantae; phylum Streptophyta; class Magnoliopsida; order Poales; family Poaceae; genus Triticum; species Triticum aestivum. The sequence goes on along the minus strand of NC_057798.1, from coordinate 549,052,724 downwards.
ACAACACATAATCCATCACACTATGCAACACATATGCATCAACCTGACATATTGCCATATCTAAAGAAACTTCACATCCCTGGACATATATCCATACATAAAGGATGTCAAAATACTACCTAGAGTAGATAGAAAAGCACCGAAACATCTCTATTACAGCCACACACGAACAAGTCCACAACAAAGCATCCAACATACCCCGGAAGTGTCAACATAGATTCCGAACATCAGGATTTCAACCACGTGTCCGTTGGACGACATCATTCACCTTCCAAGTGTCTCTTGGGCACACCTTTGAGCATAAGGTAAATATCACAAGAACATGATCAGAAGGAAAAACATGTTGAAAACAAGACTTGTTACTTGTTTTCCAACATGCCTATGTAGTTCATGGTTCACACATTCTTGTTAGAAAATGGCATTATGCTAACTAGTACTATAACACAAATCAAGAACACTCTAATAATTGTTTTTGTACTAGTTTTAATCCCGTTGGAGGAAGTAGTTAATTTTCTAGCACCCATTGATATATACAATTATTAAAGAAAATAGCGACAATGCACAGGGCATCGTTACATTACATACACTAGTAAACATCGACTGAGATTGATTGAATTAATCGCTCCGATTCACAATTAAGCCACAAATCTTTTGTTGACATCACAATTAAACCACAGCTAATTTTTCTCCAATCCACGTAATTGTATTTTTGATGATTGGCGATGAGGGTTCCAAACCACGTTTTTGTAGGGGAAAGGATCCGATCCACGTGATGAAACCTGTACCGTCACGTTTTTCTTTTTTGAGCAACAGTGCCGTCACGTAGGACGGGAGAGGAGGACACGAACCCGGCTGACGATCCGGTCAGCCCAACCCAAATCGAGCGGTCAAGGCCGGTCGAGACCCCATCAAACGCGGCGCCATTCTCTCTCGCAAGCAGCAGCACACCGGGCGGGCTCCACCCAAAGCCCGCGAGCCAGCCCCTCAGCCCCATCCAGCCCACCCCAGCACAACAACCCAGACGGCTGGCGAATCCGTCCGTACGCGGACAACTGTCCAGAACCCCCCCACGTCGACCCGCACGGTAGACCCAGTCCAGGAGCACCACCTCGCCCCACCCCCGCTGGCGCACCAACGCCGCGCCCACGCCATCCCCCGCGGAACAAACCCTAAGAAGGAGCACGCGCCGCAGCGCCCATATAACCACCTTCTTCCCCGTCGGCGTCGCCCCCCCGGTTGAGAGAGTCGTGCCCCCGCGTGTTCTCCGCCTACGGCCCCTCCTCTCTTTGTATCCCGCAACCAAAAACTACCCCAAAAAAATTCGCAAAACCAAAAAAATCCCCCGAGGCCCGGCGGGATCTGCTCCCCCCCTCCTCCTCGCTATATACCGATCGAGGAGAAGGAGATAGGGTTTAGCGCCGATTCCCCGGGGGAAAGAATCGAAAAAAAAGGAGGAGGAATCGCGATGGCAGCGCAGGTGGCGGTGGCGAACGGCGGCGGCGCAGGCCCGGCGGCGGCCGCGGTGGCGGTGGTCCCCGCGCCCGCGCCCGCGGCGCCCGGAGGGGTCACGCAGCCGCTCCCGACCACGTCGCTCTACGTCGGCGACCTCGAGGCCAACGTCACCGACTCGCAGCTCTACGAGCTCTTCAGCCAGGCCGGCCAGGTCGTCTCCGTCCGCGTCTGCAGGGACGTCACCTCGCGCCGCTCCCTCGGCTACGCCTACGTCAACTACAGCAGCCCCATGGATGGTACGGCGATCCCCTCCTCCCCTCTCGTATCCATATCTGCGCGATTTGTGGTCACGTGACCCTCGATGTTGTTGAATTGCGGTGCGGTCGGACGGCCGGAGGTTTTTGGGGTTGAATAGATAGATCCAATCTCATCTATGAAACATCTGTGGTTGAATTAGTCGGATAAGGATTGGTTTTGTTCGCAATTGAGTAGGTAATTGAAGCGATTATGCCAGCGAAAATTATTTATGTACAATCGACTGACGCAAATCTGTTTCTTGCAATGTAACTTGGATTTGTTGTGTTCTTGGTGATGGAAGGGACGTCAGCGCCCCTTGAATGCATCATGTTATAGGACGAATGCAAGAGAATGATGCAAAGCCATTACTTTTGTTGATAATTGAATCTCATTGGTGGTATCTAATATACTGCAGAGTCTTGGCATTCGTTTTTATCATTTAGTTGCCAGGTTGTTCGTTTGCTGTATTTTAGGTATGTAGGTTTTAGGGTAATTGCTGTGCTGTATGGGAAGAATTGATGTGTCTCCCTAATTCATTAGGAGTTGTGGTATTAGCTGGCTTTCTGCTGCTACTAAATTATTACTTGGGCTAGCTGTTATAGATAGAGTAACACTGAGCAGCATTCATTCATTAGGACGGTAAATTCTGTGTGCACAGTTTGTGTATCCACGATGATGTTGTGGGGTGTAACAGTATGCTATTGCATATGGTGCATGCTGTAAATAACTGGTAATTAAATATGGAATACATGTTTTTGATAAAAAACAATGCTTTAAGCCTCATCAAACTATATCATCTGTCAGCATTGTTGTTATTCAATTGCTGTTTTGTTACTATGCTAGTATTATTGTTGTTAAAATCTGGAGTATGTTATGCTGCTTGACTAATTAGTTCCATTTGACAGCTGCAAGAGCAATGGAAGCGCTGAACTTTGCTCCACTGAACAACAAGCCCATTCGAGTAATGTACTCGAACCGTGACCCAAGCAGCCGCAGAAGCGGATCTGCAAATATCTTTATCAAGGTGCTGTCTCATCTTTTAATTTGCATTGCCACTCTAAAATAATCAGTTTTTCTCTGGACTTGTCTCTGATGTGAGCATTTTGAACTTTCTTTTTCCAGAACCTTGACAAGACAATTGACAACAAAACTCTTCATGACACCTTCTCTGCATTTGGTGCAATTCTCTCATGTAAGGTTGCCATGGATGATATTGGCCAATCCAAAGGCTTTGGATTTGTTCAGTATGAGAAAGAAGAGTCTGCACAGTCTGCAATGAAAAGCCTAAATGGCATGCTTATCAACGATAAGCCTGTCTATGTTGGACCTTTTCTCCGCAAGCAAGAGAGAGATAATTCTTTTGACAAGGCAAAATTTAACAATGTCTTTGTGAAGAATTTATCTGAGTCTACTACAAAAGATGATCTAGTCAAAGTATTCAGTGAGTATGGAACTATTACAAGTGCTGTTGTAATGATTGGCATGGATGGTAAATCCAGGTGTTTCGGCTTTGTCAATTTTGAGAGCCCAGATGATGCTGCTCGTGCTGTTGAGGAACTTAATGGAAAGAAAATCAATGACAAAGAGTGGTATGTTGGTAGAGCTCAGAAGAAGTCTGAAAGGGAGATGGACTTGAAGAGAAGGTTTGAGCAAAGCATGAAAGATGCAGCTGATAAATATCAAGGACAGAACTTGTACTTGAAGAATTTGGATGATGGCATTACAGATGATCAGCTACGTGAGCTGTTCTCCAACTTTGGCAAAATTACCTCTTGCAAGGTAATTTTCATGTTATGCAATCATACCTCTGCTCTATGTCTAAATGATGTATGATCATTGCTGACCAATTTTTTTTAATAGATAATGCGTGATCAAAATGGTGTTAGCAAGGGCTCTGGCTTTGTTTCATTTTCTACCCGCGAGGAAGCATCTCAGGCTGTAAGTTTGTTTCCCAAATATTGCTGTGTCAATTGTTCTGATTCACAAAATGGTTTGACTTGTTCTTTGTTTACGCAGCTCACTGAAATGAATGGCAAAATGATATCTGGAAAGCCATTATATGTTGCATTTGCACAGCGTAAAGAAGATAGAAAAGCAATGTTACAGGTACAGTTCTCGAATAACCTGAGTTTCTTTCATAGTAATGTCAAAATAGTACTTATTGATAGTGACAACTGTAGATAGACTAATAACAGTACACTGATGCCATGGTTATTGCTGCTTTTTATCACATGGAATAAATTGGATTTTGGATGCTATGATAGAGAAGACAGGTCATCTGTATATCTAGATAAGATGTTCAACTTGAACTACCTTCATTCACTTTTTAAGTTTCACGTTATTTTCACATTGGAGGCTCAATATTTGAGGATGTGCATGAAAAATGGGACTTTCATAGTCTGCACCGTAAATTTAAATTAAGCTCTTGATATTTTTTCTTATTTAACTTGATTGAACACTGCTTCTGTATTTTCTTGAAAGTGCAAGTTATTACTGTTGATTTATTTATGATTATCCATTGTAAATATGCTGATGGTAACAAATTCCATATTATTCAGGCTCAATTCTCTCAGATGCGCCCTGTACCAATGACCCCTTCTATGACTCCCCGACTCCCAATGTACCCTCCTATGCCTACTCTTGGGCAGCAACTCTTCTATGGGCAAGCTCCACCTGCTATGATGCCCCCTCAGGTACTTGTTGTAAGCCGTGTTAGTTTCAGTTTGAACTTTGTGTTACATTCAGGTTTTCCTGATGTAAAACAGGAGAAGCAACATTTTCCCATTTTTTTCAAGTTGAGGTACAAGTAGCTTGTGCTGTCTAAGTTTTAGTTTGCGCCCTATTTCATAGGGGGCATTGCAATGTTGGGTCAGTGGAAATGTTCTTCTGGGGTAATGGTCTACCAAATTTGTAGGGGTGAATCAACATCAGTGTTCAATATCCAATTTGTTTTTGATGTTTGTGTGTTTGGTTGGGAACATACTCTTGAGTTAAAGTAAATGTAGCTATACAGTGTAAGTAAATATGTGTTGTTCACTTGTCAACACCATTGGATTATTTATTCCGCAATTACGGCATGCTGACAGTGAACACTTTTGTTTTCATGCCTTGTTCATTTTGGCATTTTGCTTGAAATTGTAGTCATTTTTGTGAATTATGTTATTATATGCTGCATGCTTCCTGCTGGCATTTTAATTTTTATTATTTGCCTAGGTGAACTTAAATGGAATTTGGAAAATGTAACAGCTTTATACTTATCATATTCCTACCTTTACTTTTTTGTAGCCTGGGTACGGTTTCCAGCAGCAGCTTGTTCCAGGAATGAGGCCTGGGGGTGGTGCCCATATGCCAAATTACTTTGTTCCAGTTGTCCAACCAGGTCAGCAGGGTCCGCGCCCAGGTATCAGGCGCAATGGTCCTGGGTCTGCTCAGGGACAGCAAACTCCTCAGCCATTTCAGCAACAGGTTTGCTGCAATGCATTCTCGTGTCTTTACATTTCTTGTTATCAATTATTGGAGGCTGTTGTTAGCGTGATATTTTTGATGGCAAAAGTAAATCGGTCTTTTCCTCTTTGCTAAGAAGTATAATGCGCCACTGTTTCACTTCTTTGCTAAGAAGTAAAATGTGCCACTGTTCTTATTGTTGAATTCCTTGTTGTGCTGGCATTGTGTGGCTAAGTGATTTTTGCCATAAAGAGTAGTGAAAGTACAGTGACTTACTGCATATCTTATCACTGTTGTTTAACAGATGGTTCCAAGGGGACGTGTGTACCGGTACCCACCTGGACCTCGTCACATGCCTGAGGTTCAACAGATGCCTGGGGTTGGTGTTGGAGGTATGGTTCAGCCATATGACATGGGAAGCTTCCCTGTGCGAGATGCTGGTGTGTCACCTGCTCCTCCAATTGGAACTCTCACATCTGCCCTTGCAAATGCTACTCCAGAGCAACAAAGAACGGTATGTCTGAATGAATCATCTTCTAACTGTATCTGTTGTTTAAATCTATCCGTTACTGTCCATGCTAGTACGATTGTTTGGATATAATATCCCCATGCTGTTCTGTGTGCATTTGTACTGTCAGTTTTCTGATATTGTAAATAATCTCTTCCATCCAGATACTTGGCGAAAGCCTCTATCCACTTGTTGAGAAGCTTGAACACCAACAAGCTGCCAAGGTGACGGGCATGCTTCTGGAGATGGACCAGACGGAGGTGCTGCATCTGCTCGAGTCTCCAGAGGCTCTCAAGTCCAAGGTTGCCGAGGCGATGGATGTTCTCCGCAACGTGGCCCAGCAGCAAAACCCGAATGCCCCTACCAGCCAGCTCGCGGGTCTAACCTTGAGCGACGGCATTATCTCTTAGTTTAGAGTCAGTTTGCGGTCTCATGATGCTATAGATTGTTTTGTCCTCCATGGTTGAACTTTGGTGAGTTGCGTTTTTGCACTGGTTGTTAGGCTCTATCTGCCTGGTCTCTTTGCCAATGATTGGCAGTCACCTTTTCCCGTGTTTGGCTACTATTGAGGGCTTGGTTACATACCTCTTCTGCGGTTATGACTTGCCGAAAGTTTTGCTATTAAATATGAGTGAAGAGTGACATTGCTGTCCGACATTACTTGCTTCAGTTGCTTTGTATGGGATACCTCATACCATCATCTGCGGGGGTACCGACCAATGGCTGAAGTTTTTTTCCTCGTTATTACATGCCGTTCTTCAAATATTAGTTGCATAAGTTTGCCGAAAATAAAGCTATACTAGATGGTATGGCGTGCTCTGCTGAGCCCGTCATAATTGCGGTGGGCATCAGCGATGCTTAAAAATTATTTGTCTAATTTTCGCAAGCTTGTTTTTACTTAAAAAAAATGCATGACAATACCGATGGTCGTTAGAAGAAAGAGGAGATGCCACTCGGGGCATCCCAAGCTTAGTTGCTTGCTTCTCTACAGTGGTTATGTTTGTTCTTATAGTTTTATTATGAATTTTCATAATGCAATTTTTTGGCAAGTTTGTAATCTGTATAACCCTATACTTGGTGTGTTCGCAATAACTTATAATACGATGGCCAATTCTGTAGCTTTTAGCTTTTATTTTGTAGAATATTCAGTTTGCATCTAAGAATATACTCTGTTCATTTTGTAGCTTTGAAAATAAGTTATAAAGAAAAAATACTCCCTCCATGCTAGAATATTTGTCTTAAATTCGTCTAGGTACGGGTGTAACTAATATTAAAACGTGATTTGATTCATCCGTATTTAGATAAATTTAAGACAATTTTTTTTGAGACAGAGGAAGTATATATAGTTCATTTTTTGACACAAACAGAACAGATCTGGTCATAGAAAATGAATAGGTACATACGCATATTTGTACAAAATATTTCAAGAATTGACTCAAATTTATACAGATAATTTAGATAAATGGTCTCACGATAATATAGTCAGAACTAAGCTATGAATTGGTCTCAGAAACAAAAATCGCATGATTGATTCTAAGGGCTTGTTTGGATCGTGCCATCACCACCCCATGATAACCCACAGCTTGCCACTGGTGCGGCAGGAGAATCGTCCGCCACACTGGATAGTACTCCCTCCGTTTCATAATGTAAGACGTTTTTCAACACTACACTACACTAGTGTTAAAAAACGTCTTACATTATGGAACGGAAGCAGTACTTCTACATCATTTTCAGTTATTTCATCAATATATGCAAGCATTTTTAGTTAGCACTAAAAAACTACCAGCAAACTCAACCCACATATGTGCGCTTCACATCTTGAAATCCCATCAGGTTACCAATCTGAATTAGTGTAGTCATGCAGTCGCTCCGCTTCAAACTCAACCCACATATGCAAACTCAACCCACATTTCAAACTTCACTTTGCTCCGCTCGCTAGTGCGGTCGCTCCGCTTACGCATGCAGTCATGTCGATCGAGACTCTTGTGGATCGAGCTGCGTGCATATATGCAAGTGCGTCGCGCCCGATCCCCTGCTGTGTGCTCTACAGTTGCATGGGCAGACGCATCATACCTCGTTCAAAGTCACCGCGCCGTGACCGAAAAACATATCATTTTGTTATTAATTCGCGAGATAAATAAACTGATGGTCACTGAAGTTGAGGCTGAAGCACAGTACAGTCACTGGACTTCAGAATACGCTCAATAAGGTCATTAAATACGAAATGCGGTGATTATACGGTCACTGGCTCATCGTAGAGCTCGGTATTCTATTTGCATGCACTTCGTTGACTGGTCAAATAGTCTGCATGTTCGATGAAAAAAAAGTCTGCATGGCACCTAGTGAAGGCTGGTCAGTGGCAATACTCTCCCTGTCCTGTTGGTCCCACCTGCCAGTTCACGAAATAAAAAGCAAATAAAAGAGTAAGAACAGTGCGCGAAGGCGTAGAACTCGAACCCGATATCTTTCGGTCTTCCTTCTTTTATATAAACTAGTTGAATGACAATGCTTTGCCACGGGACAATATAGAGATGCTAGAGACATTAGTGTGAAATAATAGTTCTTTTTATGAACCTAGATGTCAAGCAATTCATGCACCTGGTTTACTCGCCCTGAATATTGATGGCCTTCTCCTTGTTTCCCCTTTCCACAATGACCAACACTCTTCCTCCCCATGTGACATCTCCTTCACCCTCATGCCGTTAGGACAACTTAGTGTCTTTCTACTACCATCCCACCTAAATGACATATTATGAGGATAAAAAATACAAATATATAGTACTCCCTTCGTTTTTTGATGTAAGGTGTATATATTTTTAAGAAAAAATCCGAAATATAAGGTGTATCGCATTGCACCACTCGTCTAGATAATGTTTTTAGGGATTTGATTACATTTTCTTATATTAGGCAAGCTCCTCTATTTTCTCATGGCAATTAGTTAGGTGTAATCTCGCCCAAAACTTGTGAAATTTTCCCTCCATGTACATTCTTTAATTTTCGTGCCAAAAACTATACACCCTATATTAAGAAATGGAGGGAGTAAAACTTAAGATCTTGTACTACCTATGTAACATAATATAAGACGTTTCTTTGACACTATAATAGTACAAAGGGAGTACTCAATAACATTGCAAACCTGTGAGAAAAAACAACAAATAAGTGCTGAAAAGGAAGCAAAAATTAAGATCCATAACTTGATCGTACAATTTACGCGATAAATGAAATACTTCCTCCGTTCCAAAATAAATGACTCAACTTTGTACTAGCTTTGAGTACATGTTAGGACCAGCTAGGAATGCCCTTGCCTCCTGCCATGTGACCAGGTCATGGAGACGAGCATGCAGCTCCATCTTTATGCACACATGAGCGTGGCAGTGTAGAAATCTATGAGATGAAAGATTTAGCATCGATTGCCATCTATTACTTCCAACATAAAACACCATTCAGAATATTAGTAAATAAAACTCTCTACTTGAGATATTTTCAAACAACCTGCAACATAAAACAACATTCAGAATATTAGTAAGTAAGTGGTGGTGCGCTCTTGTCAGAATAGAGAGAATATGTTTAAGGGGGGAGCTTACTACTTTGCAAGAAGAAAACACAAAAGCTAATGATGAACAACTTCTGATGGTAAAGAAGAAAATTTACGAGTTGCTACAGACAAATTTCACCCCTTAATGCTGGAATGCATTTGATTCATCAGCTTGCTTTGCCACAATGTCACCAAGCAAATTGATGAACCCAAACAAAAATATGGCTTTGTCAAGCATCCTTCTGACAAGTGCTGGTATGAGACAAAGCCCATTCTTCTTAGCCTCAGTGACAGTCTTTGAGTTTCTTGGACCTCTCTGTTGCAATCAGATATTCAGGGGATTGATCGTTCCTATTCTAATAAGCCTTAATTCAGTGTCTAAAACTAAAAAGTATACTTTGCCAAGAGATAGATACATTTTGAAAAGCATGGCTTGCATAGTTTGCACTTGTCAAGGCAGTTCCTGACATCCATCTTTGAAACAGGGAACTTTGGGAAGTCACATGGCCTATATAGACAAGAAAGGGAAAATATGTCTCCGGTGTTATAAGAAAGATTATCCATATAGGTAAAGTGGCAATTTCAAGGAAATAATAACATATACCAATACGATGTAAAACAGGACTACATAAAAAACACCCAGTTCATCTTGGGTATGCCTTCACATTCATGTAATAGGTGAATGATGTGCAATTTTCCTACCCAACACAAACACAAGGATGTTAAGAGCATCTCCAACAGCCGTGCTATATATCGCACGTGCGGGGAAAATCATGTTTTAGCGCGCTCCAGCAGGCGCGGGAAAAAATCGCGCGCGCGCAAAAAAAGGGGCCGACGCGCGGCAGTTTTGGCACGTTCTATAAAACACGCGCGTCCGAGCCCGCCAACCGCCACTCGAGCGCCTTCTTCTTCCCCGTCGCCCCCTTCTTCCTCGCATCCAGCGCCCCACTGCCGCCGCCGCACCCTTCTCCCGCCGCCGCCGACATGTTGCCACGCGCCCGGAGCAGCTCCGGCTTCCAGGGCGTCCGCGTCCGCCCCTCCGGCATGTTCTATGCGGAGATCCACCCCGGTGGCATGCGTCTCGGTCTCAGGACGTTTGAGACCGCCCACGAGGCCGCCCGCGCGTACGACGCGGCGGCGTGGCTGCTCTCGAGGCCACGTTCGTAGATGAACTTCGACAGCGTGTGGACGTGCCAGTAGGCGCAGGACCTCGCGCCTCCGCCGCGGCTAATAACCGATGTGGACTGCTGTAAACACCGTAGGCGGGAGCGCTGCCTCCTCATCGCCGAGGCGGACGAGTACGCCATGGCGGAGTGGCGCCAGCGCTTTCCGCAGGACGTTGCCACCGAAAACGCCTTCTGGGCGGAGAGGAGGGCAAAGCGAGCCGCGGATCAAACGGACAGGGCGTGAGCGGAAGGCCCTTGTGATAGTGCAGTGCAAACTGGGAGCTGCGTCGACCTTTGACGACAACGATCCTCAGTGGGATGACGCGTTTCTATCATCGGACTACACCACCGAGGAGGAGGACGACGAGGAGTAGTTTCTAGTATATTTGCACCGTAGTATCGTTTAGGGATAAGTATATTTTTTGCCCCTCTACCCTTTCCAAAGTATATAAATGGTCCCTAAACTTTAAAACCAGTAAACCTTGGTCTCTCAACTTTTCAAATCAGATAAGTTTAGTCCCTAGTATCACTTTTGGTGGGTTTCATCCGATGTGGACACTGTTTTGACTAAAAATTTGACATGCCATTCAGGTTTGACTGCCACATCACTTTCCACTTCAGCACCATGCCGGCGCCATGACCTGTGTGGAGCACGACGAGGACCGTCATTGTCTGTCCGATGTTCGCAGTCGTGTACCGCGCGCATGGAGATGGATGCGTACCTATGCAGCGACCACATGATGGTGGAACACATCTTGTCCCCGATAATCAGAAGTCGGAGATGCTCGCCTGCATGCACGGCACAAGCCCGCCGTGCACGTGCTGCACCTCTATGCGTGCAAGAACGCCCGAGCAAGCACCGGCAGCACCATTCGCGCGTGCTCTCGCTGCTGCTCGATCGTTGCCTTCTCACCGCTAGTCCGTGCGGACTCATGGGGCTTCATTCTAACTCCTTCAGCAAGCGTGTCGAGGGTCACCACCGTGGCTCAACCGCAACTCCGTGCACCATGAACACATGTATTACTCGCGTGTTCTAGCCGGTACAAATCAAAGTGAACAGCGTCAAGTACGTGCATATCTAGGCAGGTGAGTTAGGGCATGTCCAACGCTCCAGGTTGGACAGCTGCTCCAGCACTCCACATAGGATCGGATGGTCCAGTTTGCCAAAAGGTATGGCTTGCAGACACAAGCGGGATCCTGCAGAGGAGGCCGCTTCCTCACTGTCAAAAGTCACAGGACCACGCCTTGGCTTCTCTCATCTTGCAGTCGCCGTTTGATAAAGTGAAGTAGAGGACCTTACTCTTGTCATACCTCAAACCACTGCTTCCATTAGATGGTAAATGTTCAAATAGTGGTCTTTTATCTGCAAATCTATATGAATGGGATGAGACCATCGCTTGATGCTGCTACCTCTGTACATGCCCTTAGCTAGCTTTTCACGTGAGAATCCAAAGCCAGTTTGCTGTGTACGTCACCGAAACCGCCACGGGGCCTGCACCCCTGCCGCTGCCGGCCGCATGACTTGAACGAGGAGCATGGCGAAAGTCCAGCATCCCATTAGCTAGGCCACCGTGCCCTGCATGTAGTGCCACCACAGCCGAGCACTTGCACAGCGTGGGGTGCCATCGCAGCTCCGTAACATGGCAGTCAAACCCCAATGACTTGTCAAGTTTTAGTCAAAACCATGTCCACTAGATGAAAACCACAAAAAGCGGTACGAGGGAATAAACTTATCTGTTTTGAGAAGTTGAGGGACTTAGATTTGCTGGTTTTGAAGTTGAGGGATCATTTCTATATTATCGAGAAAGTTGAGGGACGAAAAATATACTTTTCCCTATCGTTTATTATCTATTTTTATTTGTATCGTATTGACTAGTTTGTGGTGTTGGGTTGAACTATACTATTTGTATCGTTGAATATATATGTTGTTTCAACCACACCCCATTCACTAGAACCTCCTCAGGCCTTGTTCGGTTGCGTGTAAATCAGAGCGGATTGAAGGGGTTTGAGGAGGATTTAAACCTCTTCTAAGTCAAAATATGAACCAATCCCCTCCAATCCTCTTGGGGAGAGGATTAACCGAACAAAGCCTCAAGAGTGCCATGGCTACAGTGGCGATGGATGGAGATGGAGAGGCGAAAAGAAGGAGATGGGCCAAGGGGTCCGACCCCTTGCCCTTCTTATAGCATCGACGAGGGCTGGTTCGTGTCCCTTCGCCTTCAGGGCAATGATGGCCCCGCAGCGCGCGCCCAGACTTTATGTTAGCCTAGGCGGTTGCCAAGGCGTCGTGGGGAAGTGGGGGCGTCCCACGCCCTGTCGTGCGCCGCACGTCGAGCCTGGCCTGTAGGTGGTTGGGGCCCGCGTCGCTAAGCCCCCCCTCTCTCCCTCCGCCGCGAGCGGACTCGTGAGCACCGCGGGCCCGGGGGCTACTGTTGGGCCTCTGGGACTAGGATACCTAGGCCCGTCTGCCTGCGGCCCATCGCGTGGCGCCAGCAGAAGGCCCAACACGGCTCAACTTCAAGGCTCCACGAGCAAGACCCTCGCGAGGGCCCTTGCCTCATGAGGCGCGCGTCAACAAGGGTCGTCAAGAGCTCCCGAGGGCCTCACGCAAGGCGGTCTGCTGAAGCTGCCTCCCGAGGCCCCTCGCGGGGCGGATATGTCTAGGCTCGCTAAGCCCCCTCGCGCTGCATGTGGGTGACGCGAGCCACGACGAGCGGCGCCGGGAGCCGTGCCAGCGGGCGCGGATAAGGATGCTTACCTCTTTTGTGCTAAGGGATCTCGCCGGTTCCCAAAGCAATCCTCAAAGGTTGCCACTTTGGTGCAAGAAGACCTGGACCGCGGGCTCGCCACGACGGAGGTCATCGCCGAGCCAACCGACACGTCATGGCAGGGAGGTTTGGCAGGCGAAAAACACCTTTAGTCAAGATAAGATGTACTCTTGTCTCCCTTCAAAATCGGCCGTTGTGGCAACCCTTCCCGCCTAGAGTTTTCGGAGGAAGAGGACCAGGGCCAGTATAAGTATAAGCTAGTTTCCACCATAGAGAAGGGTCAAAAACCTTTGGATCCCTCGAACTAGCCGAGCCTCCCGAGGCAGTTGGTCCTCCTTGTACACACTCATACTCATCCTTCCTCGCGAGGCAATCCACACAAATCAGGAGTAGGGTCTTACACCACAAGGTGGCCCGAACCTGGGTAAACTGCCGGGTCCGCTGTTCATCCTCCTCGCCCAAGCACGCTGGAGCATTGCCGTGAGGCAGTGGGCAGAGAGCTAGAACTTGACGAGGTCCTTCGAGCACACCCCAGAGTTTGAACCTTTTCTTGGATCCCCGGAGCCCTGATTCCGACAGTGCCTGGGGCATAGGTCCATCATGGCCCATTGGCCATGCCCTCGGAAGGAAGAGGTGGCCCAGATATGAAATGAAACTATTCTGTCCTCCATTTCTCTTCTTCTTCCCCAAGTTCATCCTTCTCCTATCAGCCACTGCTGGCCCTGTCATCCGATTGGTACTCTTCGCTCTCCCCGAGCCCTGCCCATGGCGTCCCTCTCAGCATGGCAACGGAAGTCAAGCCTAGAGTGTGTATTTTCTAGTGCTCAGTGTCGTACTTGTATCCTTGTGTAGCATAGAGGAATACCTTTTCCATAACTTGTTTTATTCGAATTTAACTTCCGCATCCATGAGACGAGGAAGGTTACAGGAAGACTAGTTCTGGATGCATGCAGTATGATGCGGAGTTTACATAACTGGATGTAGGCAGCAAGGGCCTACCAACTACTACCAAGTAACAGCCATTTGCTTATACTACTCAAACGGAACATGACGCTCGTCTGAGTATCGGATGCCGGGACGACAACAACGAACAACACGCTCACGCGATGAAAACCTGGATCCTATCTCCCCTGCCGTCCTCAAAATCAAGCAGTATCTGCCCGTTCTGGGGGTTGTCCGAATCCATAGGCGCGTTCCGAAGCCTTTCCATGATATTAGTTCCAGCCAGGCCTGCAAAGTGCCAAGGAAGATGATCTATGAATGAAACATACACAGACCAAGATCCTTTCTTTTCTATCTCGAAAATACAAATGTAGTGACAGATTCATGTTCCTTCTATTAGAAGACAAGTACAAACCTGGAATAACTTTTGTCATCCCTTCTAAGAATCCAGCCTGTTGCAGAGAAAGCAGGAACAGAAGGAAACAACCTTTTAATCAGTATGAGAATTACTCAATTGTAGAACATTTGCACAGATACTACTAATAGCCAAAAGTCACTTGAGTATGGTGTCAATTTCAGAACTTCTGAGTCAACTAGTACTACATATTGAATCGAAAGTAGACTGTTAAATGGGTTCCTACAGGTATCCTGGCATCAATTTTCTGGACCCCATCTCTTCCTGTAATCTTCAATCGAAGTGTGCGGGACCACATCCCACCTGAAGGACCTCTGCCTCCAGCGGAACCAGGATCATAGAGCTGTGGCAGTATGTCAATAATAGGTTCTTGTGATTTCTCAGTCCTGGACTTGGTGTCTCCTGAACTGCTAGCTTCACTTGTATAATCATAATTACCTATAATTGTGTTGTAGCAGGATAAGGAAAACCATCCATATTCAACACAGTTTACGAGAGAATATGCTCACCACTCCAAAAGGATGATTGAGCTGGTGATGCAACGTATCGCTTTTCCTCTTCATAATAACGGTTAAACCCTAGCGTATCCTTGATCTCCTCAAATGATGGCAAGCTACTTGGAGGAGGTATGCGGCCACCTTTTATAGCAACAAGAGCATCCTGCACATCAGGGTGTCTTATACAGTTAATGATTGACAGCGGACATGTATCATATGCGTGGTACCAAATTGAACATGAATATGCAGAAGATTTTGAACCCACATGATATGCCATCAAATGGAAGAAGCATACAATAACTACCAGTTCACAGACATAGAAGATGGTACATACATGACTCTATACGCCTATATGTGAGTGTGCGCAATTTTATTTTTCTTTGGCAAAAACTTCTACCGGGAATCCATGTGCATGATCCCTTAGGACACAACTACTCCTGTTAGTGATACAATAAATAACATGTGAGTTGGTTTTCAGGCATTATTTTATCTCTCTTAAGTTGGTGTGCAAATATAACACAAGTACTTGAAGCATGTATAAAGTATAAACAACTAACCTCCATTGCACGCATTGATACCCCAATTAGAGATAATGGGTAGGCTATGATTTTGTAACCAATTTCTTCAAGTTCAAGAGGGCTCAATATAGGAGTTTTACCACCACCTTCTAACATGTTGGCCTGCAGAAAGAAGCATGGAGAATGCTGAGGACATAAATCTTCCATGGCGGTCAGAAATAGTTTGGAATAACACTGCTGCATTAGAGTAGATCTAACCATTTTTGGAACTCCAGGTGAAACTGCACAAAACGCCATCATCTCTTCCCTTGAGGCAAGGGCATCAATAAATAGAACATCTGCTCCAGCATCAGCAAAAGCTCGTGCTCTCCATAACGCTTCATCAAGAGACAAAGCTTGACGAGAATCTGTCCTTGCCACAATAACAATGTCAGAGCCACTCTCCTTCCTGGCATCTACAGCGGCTTTTATGTGCATAATCGCTTCCTCTCTTGAGACAACTTTCCTTCCTTGTGTATGTCCACATGCTTTTGGTGACACCTTCATAATACTATATACATCATATCACTAAAGAAGGAAGTTATCAAAAGGGAATAAGAAGATTTATCACAAAAATAACGCCAGTCATTTTTTAATATAAAACAAAATCATATCCGAAAAGTGCAATGGAAATAGAATGTTTACATATTTTAAATACATTGTTCAAAATCAGGATAAATGATCCTTGATTGCTAGAATATGAATTATGCTATACTACGAATATTAGATGTCAGCCAGGGTCCAGAGCAGAGACTTATTAGGGCAGTAGCAGGGGTTGTTGTCCAACATTACAGTTAACATGAAACTAAATGCACAGCCAGGATGTTTAAAACTATATACAAACTCTCGCAAAACATAAACTACAAACAAACATAAAATATGTGTAAAATGACATTTAGGTTCTTATGAAGGTGAAGCACTCTAGCTCAGTGATGCGATAGTTTATGTACATAAAATAGGTTATAGAAGCAAAACAGCTGGATAATTTAGTAAACAGCACAACATTGGAAGAGTATCAAAATACCTGATCTTCAAGAATAATTCCAGCAAAACCAGCATTAATAAATCCTTTCACTGTCCTCTTGACATTCATACAGTTTCCATAACCATTATCAGCATCACCAATGACAGGTATCGATACTGCTTCAGTGATTAAACGCCCTTGATCTATCATTTCACCATAGGAGATGAGACCAACATCTGGCAATCCAAGCCTTGCAGCAGATATTGAGAAGCCTGAAAGACAAAATACTGTTAATTTTTTCAGGATTGAAATCTCA
Organism: Triticum aestivum; assembly: GCF_018294505.1. Taxonomy (NCBI): domain Eukaryota; kingdom Viridiplantae; phylum Streptophyta; class Magnoliopsida; order Poales; family Poaceae; genus Triticum; species Triticum aestivum. Next base: position 549,035,863 of record NC_057798.1, on the reverse strand, counting down.
TAGATCTCCTTTTACATAGGACTAGGCTAGCTCCCTAAGCAACTACTACGCTCTGGTTCCATTTTCAAGTTCTGACCGAGCGACCGTGACTATACAAGTGAAGAACAAACTTGTGGTGATTTGATAGGTGCAACGCCACTTGATCAAAGTGCCCTGAACATATGCATAGGCAATATACACCAGCACAAGAGCAAATTCTCTCTCCAGTATAAGGTTTTCATCATCTTTACGACATATGGGGTATTACAATTACAAGGTAGTATAAGTGTAATACTCACAATCTACAGAATGACAGAAACATGGTGGCGCAGCAAACACCCGTTGCTATGTTCAGGAATTGGAAGTATGGTACACTATGCTATTATGATGAGAGTGTGTGCGAGAGAGAGTCCTGCAGAAGCAAAAGGGCGAACACGTACCGCTCGTGAAGCAGGCCCTGAACCCCGCGCGCTCGACGAGGCGGGCGCTGAGCGCGTCGTAGCAAGCGGGCGCCTGGTGGGCGCCCGGCGTCCCCAGCACTCTCCGGAGCGCCGCCGCGGGCTGTTCCCCGGCGCCCGCTCCGGCGCTTTCTCCGGCTGCGGCGTAGGAGCAGCGGGGGGAGATCCGAGCGCGCACAGACAGGGGAAGGGCTCGGCGCTGGAGGAGTGGGGGCGGACGGACACGGCAGGAGCCGGCGCGGCCTGAGGTGCACGGGGACGGCGAGGCGGGCGGCTGGTGCAGGAGAGCGGCGTAGCACGCCATTGCCACTGCCCGCTTGGAGAAATCAGCTCCTCCACTACGCACCAGTCCCAGTCTCGCTGCCTCCCCGGTTCCACTTTGGCAGAAATCCCCCCACACACGCGGAGCTGGTTGAGACTTGAGCCCAACCCTGTGAGCCTGTGAAATGACCCACGAACGCAGACCCAGCAGTTGCTCCTTCCATTCCGGCCACAACCCACGCCTCCACCCGCCATGCCGCCGCCGCCGGCGACGCTGCCGGACGAGCTCCTCGAGGAGATCCTCCTCCGCCTCCCGCCGGACGACCCCGGGTGCCTCTTCCGGGCCTCCCTCGTCTGCAAACCCTGGCGCAGCCGCCTCGCCGGCCCCGCCTTCACCCGCCTCTACCGCGAGTTCCACGGGGCGCCTCCCTTGCTGGGGTTCTTCGAGAACGACGAGACGGTACTGTGCTGGTTTTCTCCCTTGTCCCCCACCTCCCCCTTCTTCCCGGTCCACCCCGGCAAGTGTAGTCTCTTCGTGCTCGACTCGCGCCATGGCCTGGTCCTCTCAAATACCATCGGCCCGGACGGCGAACCCCTCTGCCTCATCGTGTGGGACCCCGTCGGCCACCGCCAGTGGCGGCTGCCCTTGCCGGATTTCGTGGACTGGCCAACCGTCCCAGACTGCGCGGCGGCGGTGCTCTGCGCCGCCGATGGCTGCGACCACCTCGACTGCCCTGGCGACCCCTTCCGTGTGGTCTATGTGGGCACCGATGACGATGGCGTCGCGCAAGCTTGCGTCTACTCTTCAGAGTCCCGTGCCTGGAGCCCCGTGACGTCTTGTGAGCACCCTGACTTGCCCCTGCACGTCATCAGCTCTCGGCCCAATGCCCTTGTGGGAGATGCAGTGTATTTCTTGTGCCATCAGGAAACGTTCATCCTGCAGTATGACTTGTTGAACCAGGAACTATCAATGATTTACTGGCCACCCTTGCCAAAGTGTAAGTGCGACGAGTATATCGTTATGGCCACAGAGGACGGTGAGCTGGGATGTGCCACCCTGAAGGAGTCCAAGCTCGAACTATGGTCGATGGAGGCTGACGCAGGTGGAGCTGTGAAATGGGTAACACGCAGAGTCGTCGACCTCCAGAACTTGCTACCCTCTCCCCCCAGATTTTTGGTCTGCTGCGCCAATGGGGTTCATGTCTTTTTCGTGAGGACAGATCTTGGCACCTTCACAGTTGAGCTTAATTCAGGCCGAGTCAAGAAGGTATCCAGCAGCAGCGAAGTCATTCCCTACATGAGGTTCTACACTCCAGGTACTAGCATCGTCAAACTTGTACAAGCTCGTTTACGTTTGCTTTCCTATGACTTGCGAATCATTTAATAAAAAATAAGTAATACTTCTGTTAGCTACATGAAGTTTAACTGACGGCACACAGGAATGACTTTGTGAAATTGGATATAGCAATGTCACATATAATGTATATTTTCAGATCTAGCTCCATCAACCATGGCCTCCTCCTCAGAGAACATTGAGACGGCCCAAGACGAGCACCATGATCAACTGTTACCGCACTCAACTGGGGATGTGGGTGATGAGAAGGAGAAATGGGTAGAGAAGGGCGAGGAGGATTGTGAATGGGAGGACGGATGGGAGGAGGAGGCCGAGGAAGAGAAGTGGGAATGGGAGGGGAAGAAAGCTCTAAAGGAGCTGTTTGACAAGGGGTCCAAGGCGATTGAGGAGGAGCAATTCGTTCACGCCAAGCACTGTTTCCATGATGTCCTTGAGAGTAGGTTAGAGTTTCTCTCCCTTGCATGTGCTGCTCTTACTCCAAAGCTTGGCTTAAGCATGCATTAGTCTTGTTATCTGTATTGGTATTTTTATATGTGCTTAGTTGCTTTTTTGCTTTTGACTTGCATAGTCTTTGTGATGAACTTAGTTGGGTTTAGGAGGTTCTAACTGGTTAGGCAGCAACCTAACCTTCTATTGTGATGCCGTGTGAACTGTGACGAGCACCACATCAATGTGTGTATTTGCTTCAGGGCTTGGTTTTTACCCATTTGAGAAATGCACGTATATTTCTGAAGTGTGAGCTGATTTAAATGTTTGAGCAATATAACTTGGACCAACTATCCTTGCCACATTTGCAGTTTGGAAAAAACTCAAGTGATTAGGATCAGAAATTCTTAAACTAAGTGACACTTTGGCCAACTGTGGTAGGCTAACTGGCCAAAAGTGCAGCTTATTGTAAATACTTCATCGCAGTGCAGTTTATTTATATGCTACTTGAAAATTGCACTTCAAGCTATCACTCTTGGTGGTTGTTACAAAAGGTGACAAACAGCGGACATAGTTAGCACTTCCCTGATGAAATAATTGAGGCGTAGTATTGATTGATGTTGTATCACAGATTACATTACTTTTTACTCCTTATAAATTTAGTAAAATACGCCTTTGTTTGTCACCCAGGACGTTATATTATGGGAGGCTTTCTCCATTGTGTATTAGCACATATTACAAATATGGACTTACTTTGCTGTACAAAGCTCGAGCCGATATTGCACCGTATCAAGACTTAGTGAAGGGAGATGATACTGGAATCTCAATGGCATCTGGTAGCAATGTAAAGGAAGGTGATACTGGAAAAGGTACATGCCATTACTCCTATACTCCGTACAATCACTACATACATACACGTACGTACATATAATCATTATATATGTAGTCGATTAGCATTTTTGTGGTTATGGTTTACACCTTGTCTCTTTGTCTATTCTTACATGCCACAGAGTGTACGTAATAAACTGCTACTCTGTAATATACTGCATTTGCAAATTAGTCGCCTTGTTTGGAGGCCGGTAATGCCTGGAATTATCTCTCAAATTATCTAATCTTTTTTTGCGGGTAAAATTATCTAATCTTTCTGTAGTAGACTATTTCATCAAAGTGGTTTTCGAAGTACTATATATAAATTAGTAAATAGTACTCTCTCCGTCCCAAAATTCTTGTCTTAGATTTGTCTAAATACGGATGTATATGATACATCCGTATTTAGACAAATCTAAGACAAGAATTTTGGGATGGAGGGAGTAAATGATTTCAGGAACTGTCCAGTGGACGGTTGGTCAAGAGGAGGCGTCAACCCCTCAGTTCACTTGGTTGGACTCCTTGGACTTGCCAGGTGCCTAGTGCAAACCAGGGCTCCTGGTGCATACAAGATTGTAGTAAATTATTTCGGATAGATTCGGATACAACAAATTTTGCTTAGCACATAAAATCTGTATACAATCAAACTAAAAATAGGATAAGCTGATCAGCTCACCCTCAAATATGGAAATACAATCCTCGAACTTTGGAAATGAAAAAGAGTCTTAATATTCAGGGTAGTCCTCCCTGTCGCTGGTGTTGTCTGCACCTAAGAGTGTGGCCCTGCCTCATGTACTGTTGCCCCCACATAACACTACAATAACTTATGACCTTGTTCCATGTGCAATTCTTCATGTCACAGTAAATAGCAGTATAGCCACGTACTAAAGAAAAACTCAGGGCAAACATGATTCTGATTTTGTTCAGATTTGGATCTGGCCTGGAAAATGTTCCATATTGCTAGAGCAATAAGTGAAAATTGCCCTTGGATGCCTATGGTTAAAGTTGATATATATTGTGCTCTTGCTGAAGTTTCTATGGAAAGAGGTAATTTCAGACTTCCATTTATCTTTGGTTACTCCTGCATTTAGTCGTGAATGATCTTGATACTCATGGCCCATATTTTAATTGCAGAAGACATAGACTACTCACTCCGTGCTAGGTTCAAAGCTTTAGCCATCTTGGAGCATTTGGTTGAGCCTGACCATTGTCGGATTGTCTTGCTGTATCCTACCTGTGGCAATAACAGTATCTATTATGTGCTTTGTATTGTAGTATGAAGCATCATATTTTCAACCCCAAGTGCTACAATGGCTGCGCCTTCTAGGCGTATCTTCGGGTTCTAGGGGTACATTTTTAGTTGGTTGATTTCAATAAGTTTGAGCTTACTTACATCCTGTATGGGTATCTTTAATTGGATAAATGCACATGCTAGTGTATTTGTGTAGATGAACTTTTATTGCTGAAGAAGAATTCAGTTAGGTAGTGCTGGTATATTGTAGATTTTGGTTGTTCTTTGTTAATTTCCTTAGTTTGGCCCTAGAAACTTCCACATATTCCTGGCTTTCACGTCGGCATCGAAAATTCGAGACGCGCTCCCATATGTTATAAAGGTTGTGTCATTGTACAAGTCACGTGTGCGGAAGCTGAGAAAGGCTCTCGAAGATTTGCTGGCTGTTAAAGGTGAGAATGCACCTGCTGCTGAAGTTGGCTCAGAAGAGTTGTCACTGGACAATGAGATAGATGTGCTTAATAATATATTGACTGCACTAGAGAACAAGGTAAATAAGTCGGTTCCTTCATGTTACCTAGACGGTGTACCTCATGAACCTACTAATACAGTCAGTATAGTACTGTATGAAGAACTTATAGTTTGAATTTCTTGGATTCAGCTTGAAGACCTGACGCAAGCAACAATAACCCCAGTCTCGGTGGCAAGTGGAATGTATAACATTGTCTATGCTGTGCCAAGAGCTGCATCTCCGACTTTACAAATTGCTGGAGGAAGTAATTCTGTGTCTACAGCAGCAACAGTCGAGACTCAGAGTAGTACTGGAATCGAGCTTGAGACTGCAGGCCAAGGCATGAAACAAGCTAATGCCAAGCTGATCTCTGCTGAACCTTCTTGACCCGACAAGCTTTTGGAGGATTCTTCACCTGCAGCAACAAATCAGATCTTCATCCCGCGGCTAGGAAGGACGATGCCTCTGTATCAGAGCAAAGTATAGGTTTGGTAGCCGTACTTATTGTGACTTGTGCCATGGAACTTTTTATCGGGCTATATGGTCGCATTTACTCAGATGTAAATTCCTAGATGGTGAATGGGTGAGATCAATCAAATTAATGTTTTCTTCGATTATACGTTATGATATGATGTGAGGAGTGTCTTTACTTTATTTAATGCCATGTCATACTCCCTCCGTTTCTAAATATATGTCTTTTTAGACATTTCAAATGGACAACAACATACAGATGTATGCAGACATATTTTAAAGTGTAGATTCACTCATTTTGCTCCGTATGTAGTCATTTGTTGGATTCTCTAGAAAGACTTACATTTTGGAACGGAGGGAGTATAAGCTAAATGCCTAATTCAGACTGCATGATAGATACCCTCCTATGATAATGCACCGGGAGATAGCTCTGGGAGTTAGTAGGGCATCTCTAAGGGCAAACCCCCATCTGTCCTCCCTATTGCCAGTGTACATATGGAAGAGGCCATTTTACCATCGTATATCCAGTGGCACATTTGAGAAACATAGTTACACTTGACAAAACATACTAATTGATGAGAACGATGGCGACAAAACATTTCATTCAACTAAATGTACTAATAACAAGGCCCACGGGTACTTAAAATGGGCTCCGTGCTTCAAATGGACCACAAAGTTTGTATCTTCCATGATTGTTTTGCCATGGAGCATGAATTTGTTAGGGTTAAGTATAAGCATGCCATCAGGGAAACAAAATCTGTAGCTCATGAACTAGCCCAGTTGGCTAAGTTCCAAGGCTGTAGGGTCTGGCTTGATGACCCCCCCCCCCTCTATTGTGGTGAAGTAGTTGCCGCTCGGAGGCAATCGCCAGCGAAAGCTTGGAGGGCTACCTCTAGCTCCTCTGTTCTTTTGCATGTTGACAAGTCTCGTCTTCGTGGATCAAGACTATAAACGTGGCTATAGCCGTGGCGATCATCAGATTTTCCTCCTCGCCTAACGCATCATTCCTTGCCTCTTCCCCACCAATCATGTATATTCCTCCTCGGCTAGCGCAACATTGCTCTCCTTTTCCCGCCGATCACTCCTGGGTGGTGGCTTCGGCCCCCCTCCTCAGAGGAGACCGTAAAGTGCGAGCCAATTGCTGTCGGGGGGGGGGGGGGGGGGATCCCCAATGCAGCTCGAACCAGCATCGCGGGACAGAGCGCTATGAGAGGGTGTGGCGCAGTTGGGAATTGGTACAAGAGGAGGAGGCCGTGCATACATGTCGGGAAAGCGGGGGCGGGGAGAGGGGGGGGTGTCGATATATCCCATGCCTAGGTGGCTAGGTACCACCTCGCAGGCGCGCTCGAGCTTTGGGTGGGTGGGCGGAGGGTAGATCACCCATGTCGAGCAGGAGGGTTGTCAGAGTGGGAGATGGCGGTGGCGGTTGGCTCTATTGGATGGGTGGGGGGCGGTCGTTCGTGCGTGAAGCTGTTGTTCACTTCTGACCTGGACCATCAATTGGACACACTCAATATTCTATAAAAATAGGACAGAAATATGAAGAAGTGAGACGTACATAAAAAAAGAAGAGATTCATGAAAGAGGATAAATTGTGGCCTTTGTTCATTTTGAACAGGTGAAGAAGAGAAGAGGGTGTCACCCTGTTGGTTAGGATAGCACAAAGCTATTTAGCCCACCCCGGGTTCAAGTCACTCCCCGTGGCGCTTAGAGTTTCTTTTATAAAAATATGCTTTCAAGGGCTAGTCCTGCATGGTCCCGTGTTTTTTTAACGGGTGGAGAAGAAGTGGGACTGCGAGCGAAAGTGCCTTTCTGCTTCCGAGCTCAAATGAGCTCGATGAACAGTAAAATAAAAAATAAATAAAAAAACTTCATAAAATTCCAAATATTTTTGGAAGAAGCATTGACAAAAGTTCTAAGTGCTTGCAAAATTTTGTCATGGAATCACATTCCTGTAAGGTGTGGCATAAAAAACAAATTTAGTGCTGCAAAATGCTTTTCAAAGTAGCATTTCTAGAGTACCGATTTTGTTTTTTTTGCCACACCTTTTAGGAATGTAATAATAGCATGATGAATTTTTGCAAGCACTTAAAACTTTTATCAATGTTTGATTTTTTTTCGATTTTGTTTTGATTTTACTGTTCACCCGAGCTCATTTGAGCTCGGCTGCAGAAACTCTGCATCCGGGAGCGACACATACAGAGAAAAAATTGAGCAGTCTCACTCTCGCAGTCTCCTCGGTCCTAGTTGACATAAAACCCCACCACAATGCGGACCTGAGCAGGTGCTCCTTCCTTTCCGGCCACAACCCTCGCCTCCGCCTGCCATGCCACCCCGCCGGCGACGCTGCCGGACGAGCTCCTCGAGGAGAACCTCCTCCGACTCCCGCCGGACGACCCCGGGTGCCTCTTCCGCGCCTCCCTCGTCTGCAAGCCCTGGCGCAGCCGCCTCACCGACCCCGTGTCAGGACCTAACTAGGATCTATGGGAAGAATTAAGTATTTGTGAACGAAAATCATATATGTCTCTCTCAGATCCCCTTTTGTATTGATAAGTATAGCTATATGAGTATGAGATAAGCCATCGAGGCAATCTTCTGGAGAATGGAATGAATGACGATGACAACCACACCCCAGTTGTAGTTATAGGGATAGCTTTTCACCCGGCACGACAAGACCGTGAAAGTAAATAGTAACAATGGCTAACGGTACAAAAAGATCTACGGCTTGCGACGAAGCATTAGCGAGGAGCGATCCTGATCGTTGATTGCGGCGAAGCGTTTTCTGAACATCTGTAGTTAACTGAAACATGTCGATGCCTGACATTGCCCCCTTCTTGAGTTATGACGAGTCCTCACGTCGTAGTTGATGCCGCGCACCATGCTTGAGTGGTTGTTTTGAAGAATTCTGGGAAAGAGTACTTGATAAAGTCTGCGTCTTCCCATGTCGCTTCTTCCTCCGCCATGTTTTGCCACTGAATCAACCACTGTACCACTAGTAAGTTGTTGCGAGGTATCTGCCTGACTTGGAGAGCTGCAGCTGGACCCATTTTTAGTGTGCCGTCACTGTTAACCATTGGAAGCATTGGGCTAGGAATTGCCTTGCTGCCAATGTGCTTTTTAAGTTGACTGACATGAAAGACTGGATGAATCTGTACATCCTGAGGAAATTGGAGCTTGTATGCTGAGTTTCCCACCTTTTGGATGATGAGGAATGGACCATAATATTTGTTCTGAAGCTTAAGGGCACCTTTGAAGCCAAAAGCAGCCAAGCGATATGGGGCCATTTTCAAGTAGACCATATCTCCAACCAAAAAAGTCCTCTCCACTCTTTTTAGGTCTGCATACCTCTTCATTCTGTTTTGGGCTTTGCACAAATTATCCTTCAAGTGCTCCAACATCTGTTGCTTGGAGCACAGAAAATCTTGTGCTTCCACATCATCAGGGCCAGGTATTGCCAGTTCTGAAATTAAAGGTGGGGGAAATCCATACAATGCCTGAAATGGAGACATTTTCAGAGTTGTGTGATAGGTAGAATTGTACCAGTATTCAGCTAATGACAACCAGGACAACCACTTCTGGGGTTGATCAGTAGTCATGCATCTTAGATATGTTTCTAGACACTGATTAACCCTCTCTGTCTGACCATTAGTTTGAGGGTGGTATGATGTACTGTACCTCAGCTCCACTTTTAAAGCAGCAAATACATCCTTCCACAATTTGCTAGTGAAAATCTTATCTCTATCAGAGATTATCAGCTTGAGGGGGAGGGGGCATGCAACTTAATGATGTTGTCCACAAAAGCTTGAGCCACAGATAGAACTGAGTATGTGAAGGAAATATGCCCTAGAGGCAATAAAAAGTTGTTATTTATATTTCCTTATATCATGATAAATGTTTATTATTCATGCTAGAATTGTATTAGCCAGAGACATAGTACATGTGTGAATACATGGACAATACATAGTGTCCCTTGTATGCCTCTACTTGACTAGCTCGTTAATCAAAGATGGTTATGTTTCCTAACCATAGACATGTGTTGTCATTTGATGAACGGGATCACATCATTAGGAGAATGATGTGATGGACAAGACCCATCAGTTAGCTTAGCATTATGATTGTTACAGTTTTATTGCTATTGCTTTCTTCATGACTTATACATGTTCCTCTGACTATGAGATTATGCAACTCTCGCATATCGGAGGAACATCTTGTGTGCTATCAAACGTCACAACGTAACTGGGTGATTATAAAGATGCTCTACATGTGTCTCTGAAGGTGTTTGTTGTGTTGGCATAGATCAAGATTAGGATTTGTCACTCCATGTATCGGAGAGGTATCTCTGGGCCCTCTCGGTAATTCTCATCACTATAAGCCTTGCAAGCAATGTGACTACTGAGTTAGTTGCAGGATGAAGCATTACGAAATGAGTAAAGAGACTTGCCAGTGACGAGATTGAACTAGGTATGATGATACCGACGATCGAATCTCGGGAAAGTAACATACCGATGACAAAGGGAATAACATATATTGTTGTGCGGTTTGACCGATAAAGATCTATGTAGAATATGTAGGAGCCAATATGAGCATCCAGGTTCTGCTATTGGTTATTGATCATAGATGTGTCTCGATCATGTCTACATAGTTCTCGAACCCATAGGCCCCGCACGCTTAACGTTCGATGACGATTTGTATTAAGAGTTATGTGTTTTTGATGACCGAAGTTTGTTCAGAGTCCCAGATGATATCACAGACATGATGAGGAGTCTCGAAATGGTCGAGACGTAAAGGTTGATATATTGGAAGGTTATGTTCGGACACCGGAAAGGTTTCAGAAATGTTCGGACATTTTCTGGAGTACCGGGAGGTTACCGGAACCCCCCGGGGGATTAATGGGCCTTCATGGGCCTTAGTGGAAGAGAGGAGGCGGCGGCCATGTGGAGGCGCCCCCCCTAGCCCAAACCAAGTTGGACTAGGGCTGGGGGGCGCGGCCCCCCTTTCCTCCTTCCCCTCCACCTCTTTCCCTCTTCTCCTATTCCGGAAAGGAAAGGGGAATCCTACTAGGACTAGGGAGTCCTAGTAGGACTCCCCACACTTGGCGCACCCCTCCTAGGCCGCCGGCCTCCTCCTCCCCTCCTTTATATACGTGGGTAAGGGGGCATCCCAAAGCACATCAATTGTTCTTTGCCGTGTGCGGTGCCCCCTCCACAGTTTACCACCTCGATCATAGCGCGTAGTTCTTAGGCGAAGCCGTGCACGGATCACATCATCAACACCGTCGCCACACCGTCATGCTGATGGAACTCTCCCTCGACCCTGAACACGGAGGTGTCATACGTTTGGTACTTGGATCAGTTGGATCATGAAGATGTTCGACTGCATCAACCGCGTTAACTAAACACTTCCACTTTCGGTCTATGAGGGTACATGGACACACTCTCCCCCTCTCGTTGCTATGCATCTCCTAGATAGATCTTGCATGACCATAGGAATTTTTTAGAAATTGCATGCTACATTCCGCAACAGTGGCATCCGAGCCAGGTCTATGCATAGATGATGCACGAGTAGAACACAAAGAGTTGTGGGCGATAATAGTCATACTGCTTACCACCAATGTCTTACTCTGATTCGGTGATATTGTTGGATGAAGCGGCTCGGACCGACATTACATGACCGCGTTCATGAGACTGGTTGTATCGATGTGCTTTGCACACAGGTGGCTGGCGGGTGTGTGTTTCTCCAACTTTAGTTGAATCAAGTTTGATTACGGCCGATCCTTGCACGTTGAAGGTTAAAACGACACACTTGACGAAAAATCATTGTGGTTTTGATGCGTAGGTAAGGACTGTTCTTGCTAGAAGCCCGTATCAGCCACGTAAAACTTGCAACAACAAAGTAGAGGACATCTAACTTGTTTTTGCAGGGTTTATTGTGATGTGACATGGTCAAGACATGATGTGATATAAATTGTTGTATGAGATGATCATGTGTTGTAACAGAGTTATCGACAACTGGCAGGAGCCATATGGTTGTCGCTTTATTGTATGAAATGCAATCGCCATGTAATTTCTTTTACTTTATCACTAAGCGGTAGCGATAGTCGTAGTAGCAAGAGTTGGCGAGACGACAACGATGCTACGATGGAGATCAAGGTGTCAAGCCGGTGACGATGGAGATCATGACGTTGCTTTGGAGATGGAGATCAAAGGCACAAGATGATGATGGCCATATCATGTCACATATTTTGATTGCATGTGATGTTTCTTTTATGCATCTTATTTTGCTTAGTACGACGGTAGCATTATAAGATGATCCCTTAGGCCAACTCCACCGCGCGACCCTATCCTGTCCGGCTCCGTCCGTTTGGGGTAAAAGGGACAAAAGAGGCGGCCCAGCGCACGGCCTCAAACGGACAAATGTCCGAATTCCGTCCGTTTTCGACCCATCCCAGGCCCAAACTTGCGCTCGGTTTGGGGTGAAACGGACGCGCGCGGACGACCGCAACGCACGCCCTCCCCCCCCCGTGGCCCGTCTGTCGGGGATACTAGCAGTCCCTCCGCTCCCCAACGCTTCACCCTCTCTCCCCGCCCCGCCCCGGCGCCGCCATATTCTCCGGCCGCCTCCTCACCGCGCAGCCTCCCCGCCGTCCATAACAAACCACGTCTGGACATGGCCGCCACCACGCCCGCGCTTTCGCCGTAGTTTTGGCCGTCGCCGTCCTTGCCGGTGCCGGAGGGGACACGACTGCCGGCGACGGACCACGGCGGCCGAGGCAGATTCCGACGAGAGCTCTAGAGCGGCCAGTAGCCGGCCGGCAACCACCCCTGCTACGTCAAGGTGATCATCGCGACCGCTTCACCACCGCGACCGCAAGGTGTTCGACCTTTTGCCAACAAAGGTATGGACAGTGGAGACGAGTTTTTCTTCCATCACTTCCTTTGTTCATCGGACGATTCGTCGTTGGATGATGAAGAACTTGTGGTGGCTGCACTGGTCGTGAACGACCATATTCAACGGCAGCTTCCTCGGTACAGGGGTTCACTCCCTGGCAAGGCTCCCAACCTGAACCGCAACAGGGAGAGAGGCCACACCCTGCTCTATGCCGATTACTTTGCCAACACCCCGCTCTTCAAGCCAGATAAATTTCGTCGCTGTTTTCGTATGGCAAGGCATGTGTTCAATCGTATCCGAGAGGGAGTGGTTGCTCATGACCCATACTTCGAGTGCAAGACGGATGCCCTTGGCAAGCTTGGATTCTCCTCTTACCAGAAATGCACCGCGGCCATCCGCATGCTTGCATATGGTATTCCAGGCGATCTGGTGGACGAGTATGTGCGTATGAGTGAGACAACATGTCTGATGTCAATGTACAAGTTTTGCCAGGCTGTGATCGAGGTGTTTGGCCCAGAGTACTTGAGGCAGCCAACTGCCGCTGATACAGAGAGATTGTTGGCGACCAATGCAGCTAGAGGCTTTCCAGGCATGCTTGGCAGCATTGATTGTATGCATTGGGAGTGGAAGAACTGTCCATTTGCTTGGCAGGGCCAGTACAAGGGGCATGTTAACGGGTGCACTGTCATATTAGAAGCGGTGGCATCGCAAGATCTTTGGATATGGCATTCTTTCTTCGGTATGGCAGGTTCTCACAATGATATCAACGTGCTGCAACGTTCTCCAGTCTTCGCGAGGCTTGCAGAAGGAAACTCCCCACCTGTCAACTTTGAGATCAACGGCCACCAGTACAACAAAGGATACTATCTAGCAGATGGTATATATCCTCAGTGGTCAACTTTTGTGAAGACAATCTCGAAACCCCAAGGTGAGAAGAGAAAAAGATTTGCCCAAATGCAAGAGAGTGTTAGAAAGGATGTGGAACGTGCTTTTGGTGTGCTTCAATCCCGGTGGGGTATCGTTCGAAACCCTGCACTGTCATGGGATGAAAGGAATCTTTGGGAGGTGATGACTGCTTGTGTGATCATGCACAACATGATCGTCGAGGATGAGCGTGATGAGAGTATCTTCGACCAAGGATTTGATTATCAAGGTGAAAATATTGAGCCCCTGCACCAAGACCCGACCACATTTGAATAGTTTGTCCAATTCCACCGTGAGATGCGTGATTGGCACACTCATTTGAATCTTCAAAATGACTTGATTGAGCACGTCTGGGATCACATTGGCAACCAATAGATGTATTGGTCCAATTTATGTTCAGTCAAGACAATTTCGATTTGGTTGTAAAACTATGTTATTTAAGACAATTGGGTTGTAAAACTATTTTAATTTTCAGACAAACATTTGGGTTGGAAGTAGTTTGATGCAAATTTAGGCATTTTTGGCCCTCACGGACAGGATGGGGCAAATGGATGCGGCCGTGCGCTGGGCGCACGGCCACCGCATCCCAGGACAGGCCCGAACACGACCCCAAACCCCTACCCAAACGGACCGAAACCGGACAAAACGGACGTCCGTTTGGGGTCGCGCGGTGGAGTTGGCCTTACTAAATTTCAAGGTATAAGTGTTCTCCCTGAGTATGCACCGTTGCTACAGTTCGTCGTGCCGAGACACCATGTGATGATCGGGTGTGATAAGCTCTACGTTCACATAAAATGGGTGCAAGCCAGTTTTGCACATGCAGAATACTCGGGTTAAACTTGACGAGCCTAGCATATGCAGATATGGCCTCGAAACACTGAGACCGAAAGGTCGAACGTGAATCTTATAGTAGATATGATCAACATAGAGATGTTGACCATTGAAAACTACTCCATCTCACGTGATGATCAGACATGGTTTAGTTCATATGGATCACATGATCATTTGGATGACTAGAGGGATGTCTATCTAAGTGGGAGTTCTTTAGTAATATGATTAATTGAACTTTAATTCATGAACTTAGTCCTGATAGTTTTTGCATATCTATGTTGTTGTAGATCAATGGCCCGTGCTACCGTTCCCTTGAATTTTAATGCGTTCCTAGAGAAAGCTAAGTTGAAAGATGATGGTAGAAATTACACAGACTGGGTCCGTAACTTGAGGATTATCCTCATTGCTGCATAGAACAATTACGTCCTGGAAGCACCGCTAGGTGTACCACCTGCACCAACAACTACAGACATTGTGAATGCCTGGCAGACATGTGTTGATGACTACTTGATAGTTTAGTGTGCCATGCTTTACGGCTTAGAATCGGGACTTCAAAGACGTTTTGAATGTCATGGAGCATATGAGATGTTCCAAGAGTTGAAGTTAATATTTCAAGCAAATGCCCAAATTGAGAGATATGAAGTCTCCAACAAGTTCTGTAGCTGCAAAATGGAGGAGAATAGTTCTGTCAGTGAACACATACTCAAAATGTCTGGGTACCATAACCACTTGACTCAGCTGGGAGTTAATCTTCCTGATGATAGTGTCATTGACAGAGTTCTTCAATCACTGCCACCAAGCTATAAAGGCTTCGTGATGAACTATAATATGCAAGGGATGACGAAAACGATTCCCGAGCTCTTCGCAATGCTAAAGGCTACAGAGGTAAAATCAAGAAGGAGCATCAAGTGTTGATGGTTAACAAGACCACTAGTTTCAAGAAAAAGGGCAAAGGGAAGAAGGGGAACTTCAAGAAGAATAGCAAGCAAGTTGCTACTCCCGGGAAGAAGCCCAAGTCTGGACCTAAGCCTTAAACTGAGTGCTTCTACTGCAAAGGGACTGGTCACTGGAAGCGGAACTGCCCAAAGTATTTGGAAGATAAGAAGGATGGCAAAGTCAAAGGTATATTTGATATACATGTTATTGATGTGTACCTTACTAATGGTCGTAGTAGCACCTGGGTATTTGATACTGGTTCAGTTGCTCATATTTGCAAACCAAAACAGGGGCTACAGATTAAATGAAGATTGGCTAAGGACGAGGTGACGATGCGCGTCGGAAATGGTTCCAAGGTCGATGTGATCGCCGTCGGCACGCTACCTCTACATCTACCTTCGGGATTAGTTTTAGACCTAAATAATTGTTATTTGGTGCCAACATTGAGGATGAACATTATATCTGGATCTTGTTTGATACGAGACGGTTATTCATTTAAATCAGAGAATAATGGTTGTTCTATTTGTATGAGTAATATCTTTTATGGTCATGCACCCTTGTTGAGTGGTCGATTTTTGTTGAGTCTCGATCGTGGTGATACACATGTTCATAATATATTGAAGCCAAAAGATGCATAGTTGATAACGATAGTGCAACTTATTTGAGGCACTACCGTTTAGGTCATATTGGTGTAAAGCGCATGAAGAAACTCCATGCTGATGGGATTTTGGAATCACTTCATTATGAATCACTTGGTGCTTGCGAACCATGCCTCATGGGCAAGATGACTAAAACTCCGTTCTCCGGAACAATGGAATGAGCTACTGACTTACTGGAAATAATACATACCGATGTATGCGGTCCAATGAGTGTTGAGGCTCGTGGCGGGTATCGTTATTTTCTGACCTTCACAGATGATTTGAGCAGATATGGGTATATCTACTTAATGAAACATAAGTCTAAAACGTTTGAAAAGTTCAAAGAATTTCAGAGTGAAGTGGAAAATCATCGTAACAAGAAAATAAAGTTTCTACCATCTGATCATGAAGGCAAATATTTGGGCTATGAGTTTGGTGTTCATTTGAAACAATGTGGAACAGTTTCGCAACTCACGCCACCTGGAACACCACCGCGTAATGGTGTGTTCGAACATCGTAACCATACTTTATTGGATATGGTGTGATCTATGATGTCTCTTACTGATTTACCACTATCATTTTGGGGTTATGCTTTAGAGAGGCTACATTCACGTTAAATAGGGCACCATCAAAATCCATTGAGATGACACCATATGAACTGTGGTTTGGCAAGAAACCCAAGTTGTCGTTTCTTAAAGATTGGGGCTGTGATGCTTATGTGAAAAAGGTTCAATCTGATAAGCTCGAACCCAAATCGGAGAAGTGTGTCTTCATAGGATACCCAAAGGAAACTGTTGGGTATACCTTCTATCACAGATCCAAAGGCAAGATATTCATTGCTAAGAATGGATCCTTTCTAGAGAAGGAGTTTCTCTCGAAAGAAGTGAGTGGGAGGAAAGTAGAACTTGATGTGGTAATTGTACCTTCTCCCTTATTGGTAAGTAGTTCATCACAGAAATCAGTTCCAGTGATTCCTACACCAATTAGTGAGGAAGCTAATGATGATGATGATCATGAAACTTCATATCAAGTTACTACTGAACCTCGTAGGTCCTCCAGAGTATGGTCCGCACCAGAGTGGTACGGTAATCCTATTCTGGAAGTCATGTTACTAGACCATGATGAACCTACGAACTATGAGCAAGTGATGATGAGCCCAGATTCCACAAAATGGCTTGAGGCCATGAAATCTAAGATGGGATCCATGTATGAGAACAAAGTGTGGACTTTGGTGGACTTGCCCGATGATCGGAAAGCCATAAAAAATAAATGGATCTTCAAGAAGAAGACTGACGCTAATGGTAATGTTACTGTCTACAAAGCTCGACTTGTTGCGAAAGGTTTTCGACAAGTTCAAGGACTTGACTATGATGAGACCTTCTCACCTGTAGCGATGCTTAACTCTGCCCGAATCATGTTAGCAATTGCTGAATTTTATGATTATGAAATTTGGCAAATGGATGTCAAAACTGCATTCCTTAATGGATTTCTTAAAGAAGAGTTGTATATGATGCAACCAGAAGGTTTTGTCGATCCAAAAGGTGCTAACAAAGTGTGCAAGCTCCAATGATCCATTTATGGACTGGTGCAAGCCTCTCGGAGTTGGAATATACGCTTTGATAATGTGATCAAAGCATATGGTTTTATACAGATTTTTGGAGAAGCCTGTATTTACAAGAAAGTGAGTGGGAGCTCTGTAGCATTTCCAATATTATATGTGGATGCCATATTGTTGATTGGAAATAGTACAAAATTTCTGGATAGCATAAAAGGATACTTGAATAAGAATTTTTCAATGAAAGACCTCGGTGAAGCTGCTTACATATTGGGCATCAAGATCTATAGAGATAGATCAAGACGCTTAATTGGACTTTCACAAAGCACATACCTTGATAAAGTTTTGAAGAAGTTCAAAATGGATCAGTCAAAGAAAGGGTTCTTGCCTGTGTTACAAGGTGTGAAGTTGAGTCAGACTCAATGCCCGACCACTGCAGAAGATAGAGAGAAAATGAAAGTCATTCCCTATGCTTCAGCCATAGGTTCTATCATGTATGCAATGCTGTGTACCAGACCTGATGTGTGCCTTTCTATAAGTATAGCAGGGAGGTACCAAAGTAATCCAGGAGTTGGATTTCGGGTTCCGGCAAACCCTCAAGGTTCGAACTCTGGGGTGCGCGCGGAGATCACACCTCCTATCTACTCATGTCTCGTCGCCTCGCAAGGATCTAAAACTACATGAAGAACAACACAAGGACACGAGGTTTATACTAGTTCGGGCCACCAATGTGGTGTAATACCCTACTCTAGTTTGTGGTGTGGTGGATTGCCTCAGGGGCTGATGATGAACAATACAAAGAAAGAACTGCCCTGCGAGGGGAGGGGTTCTTGTGTTGGTGGTTCTGGATAAGGTTCGATTGGTCAACTTTCAGATGCCTCTATACTATGGAGGCTAGTCCTATTTATAGAGTGAGGCCCTGGTCCTCTTTCCAAATATTGAGCGGGAAGGGCGCCAACAATTGGCCATTTTGAAGGGGAACATCTAGTACACTTATCCTGGCTAAAGTCGGTCATCACCTACCAAAGACTCTGACGGTGACATCGGCTTGGGCTCCACGATGACCTCCATCCTGCCGTTCTGCTGGTCTTGGTCTTGTTGCACCGAAATGGTTGCCTTTGCTTGATACTCTCGCCTGCGCTTGCCCCCCTTTGCACCAAAGAGGAAACAAGGACTCTGCGCAGACCGGCGCCCGCCTGGCGCCCGCCTGGCTTTGGTCGTCATGGCTTGTGTTACGGGCACCTCGTGAGGTACCCTGCCTTGATCTCTCCGCCTCCTCGCGAGCCAGCCTAACGAGGTTGTGCCTGAGGAAGCTTCCTGTCGTCTGCCCCACGAGGCTTGGCCCCTCGCGAGGGTCTTGAGCTTGTGCCGATGAAGATGGGCCGTACTGGGCCACTCCTTGAGCCACGCCGCAGGCCGCAGGCAGGCAAGTCTGGGTACCCCCGTTCCCAGAATGCCGACAGTAGCCCCCGGGCCCAAGGCGCGCCTGGACTTGGCTTAGCAGAGAAGCGAAGGGGCAAGTGCGAAGCGCCGCGGGCCCCAACAGCCTGCGGCCTTGGGCGCCGCATGGCGGTTGATTGGACGTGGGCGTCCCTGCTTCCCCACGACGCCTCGACAACTCGCGAATTGAAAAGTCCCTGCATGCAAAACGGGTCATGATTACCTGCGATCATGGAGGCCGATGGTTGGCCTCCTTCGGCTATATGTACGGAACGGCGCAAGCCTTTCCAGTCCATCCCTTCCTGCTACTCCCCTTCTTCTTCCTGGCCGTTCGTCGTCCCCATGGCCCCGTCTAAGAGGTTCTCGGCCACGGAGAAAGGGAAGGCTCGCCAGGAAGGGCCTGGCTCTCCTCCGGGCAAGCGTGGCCGGCGCCGCCCTCGCAAGCACCCTACGCCCACTGCTGCGGCTTCCCGTGGCCGTGGAAGCAGCCCTCTGCACGGCGGAGGGCGCTCGGCTGCCGACGAGAGGTATGCTGGGGCTGCGCGCCCCCCCAGGCTGCGCTCGCACTCGGCGGAGGTGCTGCCGGAGTTTGTCGTGTGGTCGGCGGACCCGACCGGCACCTGGCTCCAGCTCCCCCGCTTCTTCATAGGTGAACTTCCGGCTGGTGCCCTGGGCGGCCTTTGGCTTCAGGAAGATGGTTGCTGCAGCAGGGCCTCTTGGGCTACTCTGGAGGTCTCCACCGTCGGGGAGGCGGCCTTGACCCGTGGCTGGCAAACGTTTGCCCGTGCGCGCGCCTGAGCCGTCGGTGCACTCTACACTTTAAGTTCGACGGCGATGCCACCCTCTATGTGAGGGTGTTCGAGGAAGATGGCCGCCGCGCCGGATGCTGCCCCGAAGACGATGACCGCGGTCGTGCGCCCAGCCCCGGCATTGGCTGGAATGAAGGTGGTGGGAGGCGCGCGGGCAGCAGCGCCCGAGGCCCGCCAAGCTTTGGTGACTCCCCATCGGACGGCAGCTCCTCCAGCGGTGGTCGCGACTTCCCCCCTCGCCGGCACGCTCTCCTGGGAGAGGGCAGCAGGTCGGCCCGTCATTGTGCCTCGGTGAAGCGGGAGACGGAATCCAGCTGAGCTCCGGAGGCAGTACGAGCCCTTGCCAAGATTTGACGCCGGGCAAGTCGTGCTCGTTTTGCTTTTCTTTCTTTCCCGCGCAAGGTAGTTTGGTGCCCCACGGGGGCGTGTTGAACTGTTGCTGCTTAATTTGGCGCGCTATTTCTACCATTTCTGCACTATGTGTTCGTTCCGCGTGTTTATGCATGGTAATTACTTAGCTTGGGGGGGGGGGAAGCTCGTCGTGGTCCTCCCCTCCCGAGGCCAGGGCCTTGTCGTGCGCCTTGTGTCCTACAGGGGTTAGTCGGTAGGGATGGTCTCCAGCCTTGATAGCGAGGATGACCAACCCAAGTCCCGTGATCGTGTCGCGATGCCCGTGGGGCACAGACTGGGAGGGGTGCTCCCGCAGCGGACTCGGATAGGGAAGTTCCAAATCACCGGGGCAGAAAACACTCGCGAGGGTGCCCATGTTCCTCCCTCGTGAGACTTTGCGCGAGAGAAAACGAAGCAAACAAGTGAAATGGACGAAGGGTCACGAGCTCGAAACAGTAACAACTTCAGTAAAACTTCAAATAGAAACAGACAAGCCAACTGCAGAAACCAAATGAAAGAAGTCGCGTCCGGCACCTAATCTAGTCTTTGACGTCTTCTCACCAGCGCGGAGCTAAGTGCTGCCACTGGGCGTGGGCGGGAGCCCCTGAGGCCCAAGGGCGGCACTCCGGAGACTCCGGGGCGTGTACAGCCCCACTCATTATTACGTGAGAGTGTCACGGGCGGCGAGCTTCACAAGCGTTTGCCTTCTTCACAGGCTCCGGGCCTTTTCCCAAATGCAGCAACTTCACAGGCATTCGCCTTCTTCATAGGCACCGGGCCTTTTCCAAAATGCGACAACTTCACAGGCATTCGCCTTCTTCACAGGCACCGGGCCTTTTCCAAAACGCGACAACTTCACAGGCATTCGCCTTCTTCACAGGCACCAGGCCTTTTCCAAAACGCAACAACTTCACAGGCATTCGCCTTCTTCACAGGCACCGGGCCTTTTTCAGGGGTAAAATCTTTGGAGGTGTTGAATGTTCCACGCGTTCTGGACAGACACCCCCTCCTGGGTCTCCAAGCACGCGGAGCCGGGCCTAGAAACATGAACAACCTTGAACGGGCCCTCCCAGATGGGAGAGAGCTTATGCAGCCCCTCCCTGGAGAGAACCCGTCTGAGCACGAGGTCTCCTACCTCAAGAGTCCTGGGGCGGATGTTGCGGCAGTGGTATCGCCGTAGTGCTTGTTGGTACCTTGCTGCTCGTAGCGCGGCTTCTCGGCGAAGCTCCTCCCCCAGCACGAGATCCGTCCCCCGCATGGCGTCCTGCTGCGCCTCGTCGAACGCCAGGACCCGTGCAGAACGACATCTGACCTCGTGGGGGGAGAATGGCTTCAGCTCCATAAACCAGAAAGAACGGGGTTTCGCCAGTCGGCTTGGTTGCGGTCGTGCGGATGCACCACAACACGGATTGGAGCTTGTCGTACCAGCCCCTGCCACAGGCTTCTAGCTTCTTCTTGAAGGTTCTGGTTTTGAGGCCCCTCAGGACCTCCGCGTTGGCTCGTTCAGCCTGGCCGTTGCTCCGGGGGATGACTTATCTCGAGAGTCTGAAGCCTCTCCTTGGCGCGGTGCCAGGTCCGTGTCTCGGCAGCCGAGGAGTTGTTGGGAGGGGTCCTCGCGAGCCTCTTCCCCCTTTTCCTTACTCCCCTTTGCGCTCTACGTCCTCGGGTCCCGGCCCTCGAGCGAGCTCAGCCGTCGCTGGTATGCCAGGTCGCGATGCTGTGGACAAGGCCAGGAGGTGAGGGCTGGAGAGCCAGTAAGAGCCTGTGAGTCGCGATGCTCAGGCGCCACCCCCTTTAACGTGCAAGCGGTTCGCACGGTTGAGAGGGAAAGAGACGCCGCGAAGGCCTCCCCCGATGTTGCTCCTTAAAGATATCCTGCGAGCTCACCACAAGGAAAACGAGCGTTGCTGTTACAATTGCCAGCCAGCTGCTGGTTGCTCTGGAAGGGTGACGAGGACACTTAGGGCTTGGTGAGGTGGCGCCTTGCGGGGTTGCCGCGGCCAGAGCTCAGCCACTCAGGTTTATCGACGTTGCAGGGACAGACCCATGCGCAAGCGTCATGCCGTTAGGGAGCAGCTCCATAAGTTGGTGTCAACCGAGCGGGCGATTAAGTCAAGCATGTTAAGCATGATGAAGCAAATCCATTTAGGTAGACGTAGGAAAAGGCAAACACCGCTGGGTCGGGCCCGAGCGACTTGGGGATAATGCAGCCCGAGGGGCGCCCCCAACAAAGTAAGCTAAAAACATGAACAAAAAGGATACATGCCACAGGGACGGACCCACGCGGCCTGGGAATGATGCAGCCCTGGGGGCGCTCCCAGCTGAAGATGAAACTCAAAGGATGTCACCTGATGATGTTGGAGATGAAAGAGATGCTGAAGTAGCAGACGGTGTGTGCTGCGGAAGCCGATCCTTACGAGCCCCCAGGCCCAGGAGCCTCGGGAGGCTCCGGAGGCGCCGGCGGCTCCTCGTGGACCATCTCCGTCTCCGCCAGGACTGCGGAATGCGTGACCTCTTGAGCCTCCAGGATGCTCCTCATGAGGCGCTGACGCACAGCAGCTGCGTTCAGCAAGCCGTAAGGCATGCGAACATAGCTGTGGGGTGGACCTTCGCAGCATCCTACGCGTGAGGGCCAGAGGCGCTCCTGAGAGGTGGCTCAGTTGAGTCCTGGTATGTCGATGCAGACACGCAGCCCACCATCCTCGCCCGGATGGGGAGCTACGACGGGTAAGCGGCGGCTGCCACTCATGACTCTTGACTCCTGCAACTCCTGAATGATCTCGCTGATGAACTCCTGAGGGTTTGGCCCTCCTTGACTTGCTCCTTCCCGAGGGAAACATACTTTGAAACACGCCTCCAAGTGGTGCCCGAGCGCCTCCCTCGTGATCTTGGCAAAGTCGATGGCCCTCCAGGAGAGAGCCCCCGAGCCTTGCTTGAGGAGGGCGCCGGGCATGCCTTCCTATGCGACAGAAGGAGGCGCGCCTTGAACGGGCGCGGATCTTGAGGGGCCTGCCTCCCGAGGGTTCGGACCAGGTGATGTCTTCTTCTTCTTAGGGACTGCCTCAGGAAGCCTTCCGCTCCTGTGATCTAGGTCTTTGATTGACGCGGCCTGAAAAGCATGCTCCAGAGAACACACATCATCCCTCTCCTCACAAGGCACCGTGATGACTCCACCGCTTCCTGGCATGTTGAGGACATTGTAGCCGTGATGAGTCACGACCATGAACTTGGCCAGAGCTGGGTACCCGAGGATGGCATTGTACGGCAGGCGGATGCATGCGACGTTGAAGTCGATGAGCTCGGTGCGGTAGTTGTCGCGCTTCCCGAAGGTAACGGGAAGGCGAACCTGCCCTATCGGGACAGTGGAACCATCGGTGACTCCTGAGAAAGGCTTGGTTGGCTAAAGCTGATTGTATGGCACTTGGAGATTGTTGAATGTCTCGACGGACAGGACGTTAAGCCCTGCTCCAGCATCGATGAGGGTCCTAGTGATTTGCACATTGCTGATGATTGGGGAACAAAGCATCGGGAGGACTCCGGCTGTGGCCGCGCACTTGAGCTGATCCCCTGAGCTGAATGTGATGGCGCATGCTGACCACCTGAGAGGGCGTGTGGCCTCGAGCTTGGGGAGGACTGCATTCACCTCATGAGCAAACTGCTTGAAGATGCGTTGAGAGGCTGGGGCCTGAGCGCCTCCCAAGATGCAAGCGATCGCGCGCGGCTCCTGGAAGCTCCCAGCCCCCTCGTCCTGATGAGGGTCTTCATTCCTCCTCGGTTATGGTGGCATAGGAGGGAGGCCGGCATTGCCTTGTGGGCGATCCTCGCAAGGCCGATCCCTCCAACCTCCCTCGCGAGGCTGGTCCTGCCAGCGGTCCTCGCGAGGTCGGTCACGCCACCCTTGGCGAGGGCCACGGTCTTCCCATCATCCTCCACCTCTTCCTCCTCCTCGGCCATAGCCCTGGTCGCTGCGCTCGGGGTGTCGGCCGGCATGCACGTCCCGCACGGCCCTGAGCTCTTGGCATTCATTGGTGTTGTGGGTGTGGAGGTCGTGGTACACGCAGTACCAGCTGCCCTTGGAAGACTCAGGCTGATCCCTGCCTCGCTTGGTGTCCGGCTCTGCTGCAAGCACGGCAGCCCCCTTGCGCTTCACGTCCTTGACCTTGGGCTTCTTCTCTTCTGGGTCGGCAGCCGACAGTTCAAGGAGGGAGAGGCGTCCTTCCTCAGCCCTGGCACACTTGGTCGCCAAATTGAACAACTCCAGGGAGGTGCACAGGTCTTCATGGATCGCAAGCTCCTCTTTCATCTTGACGTCATGCACGCCGTCGGAGAAGGCTGAGATGATGGCCTCCTCAGACACCCTGGGGATCTTGAGGCGAGTGTTGTTAAAACACTGGATGAACTTCTGCAGGGTTTCTCCTGGCTGCTGCTTGATGCGGCGCAAGTCGCTCATGGCCGGGGGCCGGTCGCGGGTGCCTTGGAAGTTGGCGATAAAGCGGGTGCACATCTCGTCCCAGGAGGAAACCGTGCCGGGAGCCAGGTTCAGGAGCCAGGTGCCGGCACCGTCCTTGAGCGCCATGGGAAACCAGTTCGCCATGACCTTCTTGTCCCCGTTGGTGGCTTCAATGCCCAGCTCATAGAGCTGGAGGAACTCCGCAGGGTCGGCGGTGCCATCGTAGCGCGGGGGCAGATCTGGCTTGAACTTGCCCGGCCAGGCCACGCTGCGCAGCTCGGCGGTGAAGGCACGTCAGCCTACAGTGGCCACAGGAGGCCTTTGGTGACAGAGAGCTTGATCTTGGAAGTCTCTGTATGCTATCGCCAGGAGCAGCGCGGGGTCTTGATGTGCTAGAACAGGAGCGCGGTCATGACGGGCCGGTGCGGGGAGCACACGGGCAGCTTCTTGGGGACGAGGGATCTCTTGGCAGCTCTTCTCTTGCTGTGTTGGCGCCGGACGGAGCGAGTCTCGTCCAGGGGCCACGCGCCTTGGGTCCAAGGCGCCTTCTTGAGGGGGAGGCGGCTGAGGTGCCCTCGGAGCTTCATTGCCCGCGCAGGGCGGGGCACGGTGCAGCGAGAGGGATGGTGCTAGGGAGCCCCCAGCGGCGCTGATGAGCTCAGTGATGCGGGCGAGCCACTCGTCGTAGAAGTCGTCGACGGGACGGTAGTGCAGGAGCTCCCGCGCCAGGAGTAGCACGGCGTGCGCGTCCGCCGGAGCTCGACGGGCGTGGGACAAGGAACCGGCTGGAGCCAGCGACGGGGTGGCGGTGCGGCCTTCTCGCCGCACCGAAGGATGCAGGGACGACGCTTGCTGCTCGTTCCCCGCCAGGCCGATGGCGGCGTTGATGGCAGACGATGGGGAACGGCGGGGGCATCCGCCGACGGGGGTCGTCTGGGCGACGCGAGTGGTGAGAGCGGCTCGGCGCTCGGCGCGGGCTCGACGAGCGTCTGACATGGATGCGACGGGCGGCGAAACACAAGGCGGCGGAAGGCGGATTCCAGCGCACCCCTACCTGGCGCGCCAAATGTTGGATTTCGGGTTCCGGCAGACCCTCAAGGTTCGAACTCTGGGGTGCGCGCGGAGATCACACCTCCTACCTACTCACGTCTCGTCGCCTCGCAAGGATCTAAAACTACACGAAGAACAACACAAGGGACACGAGGTTTATACTAGTTCGGGCCACCAATGTGGTGTAATACCCTACTCTAGTTTGTGGTGTGGTGGATTGCCTCAGGGGCTGATGATGAACAATACAAAGAAAGAACTGCCTCGCGAGGGGAGGGGTTCTTGTGTTGGTGGTTCTGGCTAAGGTTCGATTGGTCGACCTTCAGATGCCTCTATACTATGGAGGCTAGTCCTATTTATAGAGCGAGGCCCTGGTCCTCTTCCCAAATATTGAGCGGGAAGGGCGCCAACAATTGGCCATTTTGAAGGGGAACATCTAGTACACTTATCCTGGCTAAAGTCGGTCCTCGCCTGCCAAAGACTCTGACGGTGACGCCGGCTTAGGCTCCACGACGACCTCCATCATGCCGTTCTGCTGGTCTTGGTCTTGTTGCACCGAAATGGTTGCCTTTGCTTGATACTCTCACCCGTGCTTGCCCCCTTTGCACCAAAGAGGAAACAAGGACTCTGCACAGGCCGGCGCCCGCCTGGCTTCGGTCGTCATGGCTTGCATCACGGGCACCTCGTGAGGTACCCTGCCTTGATCTCTCCACCTCCTCGCGAGCCAGCCTGACGAGGCTGTGCCTGAGGAAGCTTCCTATCATCCGCCCCGCGAGGCTTGGCCCCTCGCGAGGGTCTTGAGCTTGTGCTGATGAATATGGGCCATACTGGGCCACTCCTTGAGCCACGCCGCAGGCCGCAGGCAGGCAAGTCTGGGTACCCCCGTTCCCAGAACGCAGACAGGAGTGGAGCACTGGACAACGGTCAAGAACATCCTGAAATACCTGAAAAGGACTAAGGATATGTTTCTCCTTTATGGAGGTGACAAAGAGCTTGTCGTAAATGGTTACGTCGATGCAAGCTTTGACACTGATCCAGACGACTCTAAGTCACAAACCGGATACGTATTTATATTGAATGGTGGAGATGTCAGTTGGTGCAGTTCCAAGCAGAGCGTTGTGGCGGGATCTACATGTGAAGCAGAGTACATAGCTGCTTCGTAAGCAACAAATGAAGGAGTCTGGATGAAGGAGTTCATATCCGATCTAGGTGTAATACCTAGTGCATCGGGTCCAATAAAAATCTTTTGTGACAATACTAGAGCAATTGCCTTGGCAAAGGAATCCAGATTTCACAAGAGAACCAAACACATCAAGAGATGCTTCAATTCCATCCTCTATCAAGTCAGAGAGGGAGACATAGAGATTTGCAAGATACATACAGATTGCAGACCCGTTGACTAAGCCTCTTCCACGAGCAAAACATTATCAGCACCAAGACTCCATGGGTGTTAGAATCATTACTTTGTAATCTAGATTATTTACTCTGGTGCAAGTGGGAGACTGAAGGAAATATGCCCTAGAGGGAATAACAAAGTTATTATTTATATTTCCTTATATCATGATAAATGTTTATTATTCATGCTAGAATTGTATTAATACAACCGGAAACTTAGTACATGTGTGAAAACATAGACAATACATAGTGTCCCTAGTATACCTCTACTTGACTAGCTCGTTAATCAAAGATGGTTATGTTTCCTAACCATAGACATGTGTTGTCATTTGATGAACGGGATCACATCATTAGGAGAATGATGTGATGGACAAGACCCATCCGTTAGCTTAGCATTATGATCGTTACAGTTTTATTGCTATTGCTTTCTTCATGACTTATACATGTTCCTCTGACTATGAGATTATGCAACTCCCAAATATCGGAGGAACACCTTGTGTGCTATCAAACGTCACAACGCAACTGGGTGGTTATAAAGATGCTCTACAGGTGTCTCTGAAGGTGTTTGTTGTGTTGGCATAGATCAAGATTAGGATTTGTCACTCCATGTATCGGAGAGGTACCCTCTCGGTAATGCTCATCACTATATGCCTTGCAAGCAATGTGACTAATGTGTTAGTTGCGGGATGGAGCATTACGAAACGAGTAAAGAGACTTTCCAGTAACGAGATTGAACTAGGTATGATGATACCGACAATCGAATCTCAGGGAAGTAACATACCGATGAAAAAGGGAACAACGTATGTTGTTGTGCAGTTTGACTGATAAAGATCTTCATAGAATATGTAGGAGCCAATATGATCATCCAAGTTCGGCTATTGGTTATTGATGTGTCTCGATCATGTCTACATAGTTCTCGAACCCGTAGGGTCCGCATGCTTAACGTTCGATGACGATTTGTATTAAGAGTTATGTGTTTTTGATGACTGAAGTTTGTTCGGAGTCCCGGATGAGATCACGGACATGACGAGGAG
Source organism: Triticum aestivum (assembly GCF_018294505.1). Classification (NCBI taxonomy): domain Eukaryota; kingdom Viridiplantae; phylum Streptophyta; class Magnoliopsida; order Poales; family Poaceae; genus Triticum; species Triticum aestivum. The sequence goes on along the minus strand of NC_057798.1, from coordinate 549,007,968 downwards.
TCTCGAAATGGTCGAGACATAAGGATTGATATAATGGAAGGTTATGTTCAGACACTGGAAAGGTTTCAGAAAGGTTCGGACATTTTCCGGAGTACCGGGAGGTTACCGGAACCCCCCAGGGGATTAATGGGCCTTCATGGGCCTTAGTGGAAGAGAGGAGGCGGCGGCCATGTGGAGGTGCGCTCCCTCCTAGCCCAAACCGAATTGGACTAGGGGTGGGGGGCGCGGCCCCCCTTTCCTCCTTCTCCTCCACCTCTTTCCCTCTTCTCCTATTCCGGAAAGGAAAGGGGAATCCTACTAGGACTAGGGAGTCCTAGTAGGACTCCCCACACTTGCCGCCCCCTCCTAGGCCACCGGCCTCCTCCTCCCCTACTTTATATATGAGGGCAAGGGGGCACCCCAAAGCACATCAATTGTTCTTTGCCGTGTGCGGTGCCCCCTCCACAGTTTACCACCTCGGTCATAGCGTTGTAGTGCTTAGGCGAAGCTGTGCACGGATCACATCATCAACACCATCGCCATGCCGTCGTGCTGACGGAACTCTCCCTCGACCCTCTACTGGATCAAGAGTTCGCGGGACGTCATTGAGTTGAACGTGTGATGAACACGGAGGTGCCGTACATTCGGTACTTGGATTGGTTGGATCGTGAAGACGTTCGACTCCATCAACCGTGTTAACTAAAGGCTTCCGCTTTCGGTCTACGAGGGTACGTGGACGCACTCTCCCCCTCTTGTTACTATGCATCTCCTAGATAGATCTTGTGTGATCGTAGGATTTTTTTTTGAAATTGCATGCTATATTCCCCAACAATATGGGTGAGATAGTGGAATAAAATGACTGTATTTGGTAAATCTATCTACTACCACCATAATCACATCCTTGCCATTGGACTTGGGTAACCCTTCCACAAAGTCCATTGTGATATGTTGCCAACCATGTCTGCCACAAGTAAAGGATCAAGCAATCCAGGTTGCAAACAAGTTTCATGCTTTGCTCTTTGACATATTGGACAAGCAGCAATGAAATTTTCTACATCACCCTTCAGGCCATGCCAATAAAAAATGCTTTTGACTCTATGGTATGTAGCTCTTCTTCCTGAGTGTCCTCCCACATGAGAATTGTGAAGTGCTGATATTAACTTGTTTCAGATTTCAACTGATTTGCCCACTAACAACTTTCCCTTGTATCTGATTAAACCAACATGTATAGTCTGAGTTAGAGCTCTGTTTCTGCACCCAACAACTGCACTACCAATGTTTTGGTTTGCTAGTCCTGTTGGTAACTTGTTATTAATTCCTCATCCCATGTAGGAGTAACAACAAATGTAGCAAAACATTTTGGAACAATCCTTGAAAGAGCATCAACCACTCTATTTTCTACTCCTTTTTTATATTGTATTGTAAAGTTGAATTCCAGGAGCTTCATCATCAATTTATGCTGCACACCTTCAGTTATCTTCTGATAAGTGATGAATTTTAAAGATTGTTGGTCAGTTTTTATCACCACTTCCTTGCCTAACAAGTAGTGCCTCCATCTCTTGAGTGCTTCCAAGATAGCCAGAGCTTCTTTCTCATAAGTGGAAAGGGCAGCATTTCTACTACAGAGAGCTGAGCTATAATATGATATTGGTCTGCCCTCTTGCATTAATACATCTCCAATTCCTTTACCAGAAGCATATGTTTCCAACACAAAAGGTTTACTGAAATTTGGTAGTGCCAGTACTGGTGCTGTAGTTAGTGCATGTTGCAATTGAGATAAAGCTTGATCATGAGCTTGTGTCCACTGGAACTGTCCTTTTTTCAGCAAGTCATGGAGTGGCCTGCAGATAAGACCATAACCTTTGATGAACCTCCTATAATATCTAGCCAAGCCCAAGAAACTTCTAAACTTAGTGACTGTATCAGGAGTAGGCCATTCAGCAATAGCAGCAATTTTCTGGGGGTTGATACGTCTCCAACGTATCTATAATTTTTGATTGTTCCATGCTATTATATTATCTGTTTTGGATGTTTAATAGGCATTTATATGCTATTTTATATTATTTTTGGGACTAACCTATTAACCAAGGGCCCAATGCCAGTTTCTGTTTTTTGCCTATTTTAGAGTTTTGCAGAAAAGGAATACCAAACAGAGTCCAAATGGAGTGAAACCTTCACGATGATCTTTCTTGGACAGAAAGCAAACCAGAAGACTTGGAGATGAAGTTGGAGAGCAAAGAGGAAGCCACGAGTCAGGAGGGCGCACCCCCACCCTTGTGGGCTCCTCGTGGCTCCCCTGACCTAGTTCTTTCACCTATATATACTCTTATACCCTGAAAACATCCAGGAGAGACACAAAACCACCTTTCCACCAGCGCAACCTTCTGTACCTGTGAGATCCCATCTAGGGACCTTTTCTGGCGTCCCGCCGGAGGGGGATTCGATCACGACGGGCTTCTACATCAACACCATTACCTCTTCGATGAAGCGTGAGTACTTTACCACATACCTTCGGGTCCATATTTATTAGCTAGATGACTTCTTCTCTCGCTTTGATTCTCAATACCATGTTCTCCTCGATGTTCTTGGAGATCTATTCGATGTAATACTCTTTTGCGGTGTGTTTGCCGAGATCGGATGAATTGTGGATTTATGATCAAGATTATCTATGAATATTATTTGGTTCTTCTCTAAATTCTTATATGCATGATTTGATATCTTTGCAAGTCTCTTCGAATTATCGGTTTAGTTTGGCCTACTAGATTGATCTTTCTTGCAATGGGAGAAGTGTTTAGCTTTGGGTTCAATCTTGCGGTGTCCTTTCCCAGTGATAGTAGGGGCAGCAAGGCACGTATTGTATTGTTGCCATCGAGGATAAAAAGATGGGGTTTTCATCATATTGCTTGAGTTAATTCCTCTACATCATGTCATCTTGCTTAATGCGTTACCCCGTTCTTTATGAACTTAATACTCTAGATGCATGTTGGATAGCGGTCGATGTGTGGAGTAATAGTAGTAGATGCAGGTAGGCATCGGTCTACTTGACACGGACGTGATGCCTATGTTCATGATCATTGCCTTAGATGTCGTCATAATTATGCGCTCTTCTATCAATTGCTCGACAATAATTCGTTCGCCCACCGTAATATTTTCTATCTTGAGAGAAGCCACTAGTGAAGCCTATGGCCCCCGGGTCTCTTTTCCATATTATTGAATCTCGTTTACATCTTGCTAGTTTCCTATCTACTATTTTGCAATCTTTACTTTCCAATCTATAAACCAAAGATACCAAAAATATTTACTTTACCTTTATCTATATCTATCAGATTTCACTTTTGCAAGTGACCGTGAAGGGATTGACAACGCCTTTATCATGTTGGGTGCAAGTTGTTGATTGTTTGTGCAGGTATTCAGGGACTTGTGCGTTGTCTCCTACTGGATTGATACCTTGGTTCTCAAAACTGAGGGAAATACTTATGCTACTTTGCTGCATCACCTTTCCTCTTCAAGGGAAAACCAACACAAGCTCAAGAGGTAGCAAGAAGGATTTTTGCCATCGTTGCCAGGGAGATCTACGTCAAGTCAAGCCATAACAAGTACCCATCCTAAACTCTTCTCCCTCGCATTACATTATTCGCCATTCGCCTCTCGTTTTCCTCTCCCCCACTTCTAAACGATTTTCAAAACCCTTTTCCTTTTTTCGCCCTTCTTCCATTCGATCTTTTGTTTGCTTGTGTTACCATGTGCCTCCTTTTTGCTTGCATCTTCGCTTGCTAAAAGTTTATGGATCCTCATCGACTTGCTAATATTTTTAAGAGATCCAATTATGATGAACCAATTGCTAGTGAGTTTTGTGCACTAGATTATCTATGAAGTTTTGCTTGAAATTCGTGAATCTGAAAATTGTGATGAAGAAATTTATGAAGAGATTCACGATAGCTCCTTGAATAAAAAGCATGATTGTAATGATTTTACTATAAATTCTATTGATGTCAATTGTTCTAATAATATGCAAAATCCTAAGCTTGGGGATGCTAGTTTTTCTAGGTCCACTACTTGTTGCAATGATCATGATTGGGGTGATTTTTCTTATGATCTTGAAAATTTATTTGAGCCCCTTGATGTATATGCGATTGATAATAATGTTTGCAATAATATTGAAAGTGGGTTTGGAAGAGTGTCAACTTTAGATCCCACATATTTGGAGAATGTTCAATCTTATGATTTTTTTATAAAAGTGGGTTTGGAGAGGTCATGACTTTAGTTAATGTTAATCCCACCATTTTGCATGCATGTGGATCATGTTGAGAATATTTTATGTGATAGCTATTTTGTTGAATTTGCTTATGATCCTACATGTAATTTTTATGAGAGAGGAACTTTTCATGTTACTAAATTATCTCTCTCCATGTTGAGATTGCTATCGTCTCTTTCTTCTTCCTTGCATATGCTAGTGTTTGCTTGCCTTGATAATTTGTTTGCTTATAAAATTCCTATGCATAGGAAGTATGTTAGAGTTAGATGTGTATGTCGCATGTTTTATGATGCTCTCTTTGAGCTTCAATTCTTGTCTTTCATGTGAGCACCATTAAAATTATCAATGCCTAGCTAGGGGCGTTAAACGATAGCACTTGTTGGGAGGCAACCCAATTTTATTTTTGTTCTTTACTTTTTTCTCCTGTTTAGTAATAAATAATCTATCTAGCCTCTGGTTAGATGTGGTTTTAAGTTTTAATTAGTGTCTGTGCCAAGTAGAACCTTTGGGAAGACTTGGGTGAAAGTTAATTTGATCTTGCTGAAAAACAGAAACTTTTGTGCTCAAGATATTAGTTGTAACTTTTAACATAATAGTGATTTTAAGTTGATTATTTTTGAAGAAGATTAATAGACAAATTACTCACGTCCAGAAATTTATTTCAGAATTTTTGGAGTTACAGAAGTATTCGAGAGTTACAGATTACTACAGACTGTTCTGTTTTTGACAGATTCTGTTTTTCGCGTGTTGTTTGCTTATTTTGATGAATCTATGAGTAGTATCGGGGGTATGAACCATGGAGAAGTTGGAATACAATAGATATTACACAAATATAAATAAATAATGAGTTTGCAACAGTACCTTAAAGTGGTGATTTATTTTCTTATACTAATGGAGCTTATGAGATTTTCTGTTGAGTTTTGTGTTGTGAAGTTTTCAAGTTTTGGGTAAGGATTTGATGGACTATGGAATAAGGAGTGGCAAGGGCCTAAGCTTGGGGATGCCCAAGGCGCCCCAAGGTAAAATTCAAGGACAACCAAAAGCCAAAGCTTCGGGATGCCCTGGAAGGCATCCCCTCTTTCGTCTTCGTCTATCGGTAACTTTACTTGAGGCTATATTTTTATTCACCACATGGTATGTGTTTTACTTGGAGCATCTTGTATGATTTGAGTCTTTGATTTTTAGTTTACCACAATAATCCTTGCTGTAAACACCTTTTGGGAGAGACACACATGAATCGTGGTTTATTAGAATACTCTATGAGAAAAAGGTCTTGATAACCCACAAGTATAGGGGATCAATTGTAGCCTCTTTCGATAAGAAAGAGTGTCAAACCCAACGAGGAGCTAAAGGTAGAACAAATATTCCCTCAAGTTCTATCGACCACCGATACAACTCTACGCACGCTTGACGTTCGCTTTACCTAGAACAAGTATGAAACTAGAAGTACTTTGTAGGTGTTGTTGGATAGAATTGCAAGATAATAAAGAGCACGTAAATAAAAAGTAGGGTCTGTTTAGATAAAGAAGCAATAAAGTAAATATAGCAAGTGTGGAAAAGTGGTGGTAGGAGTTGTGAAATTGTCCCTAAGCAATTGACTATTTTACTAGTCTGATAGCAAGTTTTATGTGGGAGAGGCATAAGCTAACATACTTTCTCTTCTTGGATCAAATGCACTTATGATTGGAACTCTAGCAAGCATCCGCAACTACTAAAGATCAAGGTAAAACCCAACCATAACATTAAAGCATTAAGTCCCCTTTATCCCATACGCCACAACCCCCTTACTCGGGTTTATGCTTCTGTCACTCAAGCAATCCACTATAAGTGAATCATGAACGTATTGCAACACCCTACAACGGGAATCCCTCACTCTTGCGCGACACGGAGGGCACAATAGGACAGCAACATAACCACAAGCAAATTAAACCAATCATAGCAATTCACTAACTACCGATAGGACAATGAAAATCTACTCAGACATCATAGGATGGCAACACATCATTGGATAATAATATGAAGCATAAAGCACCATCTTCAAGTAGAGGGTACATCAGGTTGCGGGAGAGTGGACCGCTGAATATAGAGGGGGGAAGGTGATGGAGATGTTGGTGAAGATGACGGAGGTGTTGGTGTAGATCACGGTGATGCTGATGGCCCCCGGCGGCGTTCCGACGCCACCAGAAGCAAGGGGGAGAGAGCCCCCTTCTTCTTCTTCTTCTTCCTTGACCTTCTCCCTAGATGGGATAAGGGTTTCCCCTCTAGTCCTTGGTCTCCATGGCATGGGAGGGGCGAGAGCCCCTCCGAGATAGGATTTGTCTCTATGTCTCTCTGTTTCTTCACACGAGTTGTGCTATCCTTCCAATGCCATTTTGTTTTGTTTTGCTTGCTGTTTGAATAATATCCCAGGATCTGAAATTCTTAAATTTGAGAGAGTCTTCATATAGCTACATAATTATTTAACTACTCATTGATCTTCACTTATGTCTTTTTGGAAGTAGTTTGTCATTTACTCGTGTGCTTCACTTATATCTTATGAGTAAATGGTTGAATGATTTGAATGTCATAAATCTGAAATTATATGTGTTTCTTATGCTTATCCCATGGGGAGTAATGACTTCACATATAATAAGTAGAGGTGGTAAATTTATTGAATGTTAGCAAACATTGTATTGGTCACTTGAACAATTCATGAAAGAATATTGAAGGAAGAGAGATTTCACATATAGATATACTATCTTGGACATCTTTTGTAATTGTGAGCACTCATTAAAATATGACATGCTAAAAGGTTGACGTTGGACAAGGAAGACAACATAATGGGTTATGTTTTCCTATATCTGAAAATTTATATTGTCATGGATCATCCAACATGCTGAGCTTGCCTTTCTCCTCATGCTAGCCAAATTCTTTGCACTAAGTAGAGATACTACTTGTGCTTCCGAATATCCCTTAAACTAATTTTGCCATGAGAGTCCACCATACCTACCTATGGATTGAGTAAGATCCTTCAAGTAAGTTGTCATCTGTGCATGCAATAAAAATTGCTCTCTAAATATGTATGATCTATTAGTGCGAAGAAAATAAGCTTTATACGAACTTGTGATAGGGAAGAAATAAAAGTGATGGACCGCATAATAAAGGTCTTTATCACAAGCGGCAATATAAAGTGACGTTCTTTTGCATTAAGATTTTGTGCATCCAACCATAAAAGCGCATGACAACCTCTACTTCCCTCTGCGAAGGGCCTATCTTTTACTATTATCTTCTACCCTTGTACAAGAGTCATGGTGATAATCACCTTTCCTTTTTACACTTTTTCCTTTGACAAGGACTTTGTGTGGGGTGATCTATATATATATATATATATCCACTTGGATGTAGGCGTTCATACATTATTATTGTTGACATTACCCTTGAGGTAAAAGGTTGGGAGGCGAAACTATAAGCCCCTATCTTTCTCTGTGTTCAATTAAAACTTTGTACCCATAAATATGACGTGAGTGTTAGCAATTGTGAAAGATTAAATGATAGTTGAGTATGTGGAGTTTGCTAAATCAAAGCTCTGACATAGACCCTTCCTAAAAATAAGATGAATTGCAATTGTTTGATGACCGAGAATGAAGTTTGTTAGTTTTCAAGAAAGTTTATGGTCTATGCTTTAACATGTGAATAGCTTGTTACTTGATCATGAAAAGTTTTATGAGATGAGCTACTGATATGATGCTAGAAAGGTGATTGAAATTATGATTGATCAAACTTGTGCACCTACTAGCATTCACACTTCATAAATTATTTCTTTTATCATTTACCTACTCGAGGACGAGCAGGAATTAAGCTTGGGATGCTGATACGTCTCCAACGTATCTATAATTTATGAAGTATTCATGCTATTATATTATCCATCTAGGATGTTTTATATGCATTTATATGCTATTTTATATGATTTTTGGGACTAACCTATTAACCTAGAGCCCAATGCTAGTTTTTGTTTTTTCCTTGTTTTTGAGTTTTATAGAAAAGGAATACCAAACGGAGTCCAATTGACGTGCCAATTTTTGACGAATTTTTATGGACCAAAAGAAGCCCATGGAGTGCAAGAGTTGGGCCAGAAGAGTCCCGGGCCGCCCACGAGAGTGGGGGGCACACCCACACCCCTAGGGCACGCCCCCTGCCTCGTGGACAACCCATAGACCCCCCTGACGTGAGACCTACGCCAAAAATTCCTATAAATACTGAAACCTCCAGAAAATAACCTAGATCGGGAGTTCCGCCGCCGCAAGACTCTGTAGCCACCAAAAACCTCTCGGGACCCTGTTCCGGCACCCTGTCGGAGGGGGGATCCCTCACCGGTGGCCATCTTCATCATCCCGGTGCTCTCCATGACGAGGAGGGAGTAGTTCACCCTCGGGGCTAAGGGTATGTACCAGCAGCTATGTGATTGATCTCTCTCCCTCTCTCGTGTTCTTGATTTGGCATGATCTTGATGTATCATGAGCTTTGCATCCCCAAGCTTAGTTCCTGCTCGTCCTCGAGTAGGTAAATGATAAAAGAAATAATTTATGAAGTGTGAATGCTAGCAGGTGCACAAGTTTGATCAATGATAATTTCAATCACCATTTCTAGCATCATTATATGTCATACTAGTAGTTCATCTCATAAAACTTTTCATGATCAAGTAACAAGCTATTCACATGTTAAAGCATAGACCATAAACTTTCTTGAAAACTAGCAAAATTCATTCTCAGTCATCAAACAATTGCAGTTCATCTTATTTTCAAGAAGGGTCTATGTTAGAGCTTTAATTTAGCAAACTCCACATACTCAACTATGATTTAATCTTTCACAATTGCTAACACCCATGTGATCTTTATGGGTTCAAAGTTTTAATCGAACACAGAGAAAGATAGGGGCTTATAGTTTCGCCTCCCAACCTTTTACCTCAAGGGTAATGTCAACAATAATAATTTATGAACGCCTACATCCAAGTGGATATATATATATCCGGATCACCCCAACACAAGGTTCTTGCCAAAGGAAAAAGTGTAAAAAGGAAAGGTGATGATCACCATGACTCTTTTACAAAGGTAGAAGATAATAGTAAAAGATAGGTGTAGGATCGGAAGTATGTCTAGAGGGGGGGGGGGTGATTAGACTACTTGACCAATTAAAAACTTATCCTTTTCCCAATTTTAGTCTTTGGCAGATTTTAGCTATCTTAGCACAAGTCAAGCAATCTTCACACAATTCAAGCAAGCATGCAAAGAGTATATGAGCAGCAAAAGTAAAGCATGCAACTTGCAAGAATGTAAAGGGGAAGGGTTTGGAGAATTCAAATGCAATTGGAGACATAGATGTTTTTGTCGTGGTTCCGGTAGGTGGTGCTATCGTACATCCACGTTGATGGAGACTTCAACCCACGAAGGGTAACGGTTGCACGAGTCCACGGAGGGCTCCACCCACGAAGGGTCCATGAAGAAGCAACCTTGTCTATCCCACCATGGCCGTCGCCCACGAAGGACTTGCCTCACTAGCGATAGATCTTCATGAAGTAGGCGATCTCCTTGCCCTTAAAAACTCCTTGGTTCAACTCCACAATCTTGTCGGAGGCTCCCAAGTGACACCTAGCCAATCTAGGAGACACCACTCTCCAAGAAGTAACAAATGGTGTGTTGATGATGAACTCCTTGCTCTTGTGCTTCAAATGATAGTCTCCCCAACACTCAACTCTCTCTCACAGGATTTGGATTTGGTGGAAAGAAGATTTGAGTGGAAAGCAACTTGGGGAAGGCTAGAGATCAAGATTCATATGGTAGGAATGGAATATCTTGGACTCAACACATGAGTAGGTGGTTCTCTCTCAGAAACGGTAAGTTGGAAATGTAGGTTCGTTCTGATGGCTCTCTCCACGAATGAAGAGGAGGTGGAGGGGTATATATAGCCTCCACACAAAATCTAACCGTTACACACAATTTACCAATCTCGATGGGACCGAATCAACAAACTCGGTCAGACCGATTTAGTAACCCTACTGACCGTTAGGATTTTCGGTTGGACCGACATGCAACTCGGTAGGACCGATATGGTTAGGGTTAGGGCATAACGTAATCTCGGTGAGACCGATTACACAAACTCGATGAGACTGATTTTGGTAATAAGCTAACTAGAGAGTTGGTCAGGTAAACTCGGTGGGACCGGTTTGCTCATTTCGGTGGGACCGAAACATTACGAAAAGGAAATAGAGAGTTTACATTGCAATCTCAGTGGAACCGATCGCTCATCTCGGTGGTACCGAAACATTACGAAGGGAAACAGAGAGATTACAACCCCATCTCGGTGAGACCGAGATCCCTATCAGTGAGACCGATTTGCCTAGGGTTTGTGGCAGTGGCTATGACATCTGAACTCGGTGGCGCCGGATAGAAAGAATCGGTGGGGCCGAGTTTGACTTTTGGTTTGGGTCATATGTGGATATGAGAAAGTAGTTGAGGTTGTTTGAGCATATCACTAAGCACTGTGGAGCAAGAAACTCATTAAACAACACCTCATCCCTCCTTGATAGTATTAGCTTTTCCTATAGACTCAATGTGATCTTGGATCACTAAAATGTAAAATGTAGAGTCTTGAGCTTTTGAGCTTGAGCTAATCCTTTTATCCTTAGTATTTTGAGGGATCCACTTTCCTCATCCATCCATGCCATTCATTGAGCTTTTCCTGAAATGTTCATCTTGGAATGATGTTAGCTCAATGAGCTATATGTTGTTAGGAATTACCAAAACCACCTAGGGATAGTTGCAGTTTCAATCTCCCCCTTTTTGGTAATTGATGACAACATATAGATCAAAGCTTCGACAAATAATAATAAGAGTGAAAAACATTGTCGCTTTGAGAAGTATGTGATAAGCAAGAGCTCCCCCTAAATTTGTGCATAGTTTAAGATTTGCTTTGGATTGCAAATGCACAAGGAGTTAGGCTCATGGGTTACTCTTCCATGTCACATACATCTTGGTGGAGGGCTCAAAATAATAAAGGTTTAATACATGCACTCATCACCAAGCAAAGTGAATGATCATATAGATATAAATGAGATAATGTCATCCAACAAGCATAAATGTAGCATATGATCAAACACATGATCATCCAGGTATCACACAGACATAAAGTATCTCAAATAAGCAAATAAAGTTCAACCACCAAAGTAAGAGAGAACAAAAAGCAAACTCTCTCTCGAAGCCTATGATCTATACATTTTTCTCCCCCTTCGGCAACAGGTTACCAAAAAGTTCACAGAAAATGCATAGTACGAAATCGACTCCCAGGCTTGATCTTCAGGTAGTGGTGTAGAGATGGCTCCTTGGACGAAGACTTCAGTTGATGTGGATGGAGCTGGAGGTCTAGGTGCTGGAGTTGGTTGCATCGGAGCTGTAGGAGCTGTAGCTGGTGCAGATGAAGTAGCTCTGGTGTCTGTCACTGGCACTGCAACTGATCTCTGAGCTCTAGGCACTCTGGCAAATGCATCAGTGGTTGTCTTGCCCTTCCTCTCCTGCATATCATCCTGAAGCTGCTCAACAACAGACTGGATCTCAGTTACCTTCACATCCAAGTCATAGAACTTCTGCTCCATGATCCTCTCGAGGCTCTCCTGGTTTTGAGTCAAGGTGGCCAGCCCCTTCTCAATCCTCAGAGTGGATGCAATCAAGTAGCCTAGTTGATCTTGTTTGCTCTTCAAAAAGTACTGAGATGCCTCTTCCATTGTTGGCATCTTGGTAGCCTTCTTTGTCCTTGCCTTCCCCTTCTTTGCTTGAGCATGCACAGAAGATGGTTCATCTTCATTCATAACCACTTGGTTGTCCTCAAAATCTGGATAGATAGCTATGTGATCCTTGTCCAAAAAGTATGTGCCTGTGCCCATCTTGGAGTTAATCAGCTCCTGGATCTGTGGGGCATACCCATAGCTTCTCTTCTGGTCAGCTGTTGTCCTCTTGATAGTCTCAACTATGAGGCTCATGACCTTGAACTTCTGTGGCACATCAAATATGTGTAGCAAGTTTATTGCATGGCCTCTGATCATGTTGTGGTCACCTGACTTGGGCAAGAGAGTATGCCTGATGATCCAGTTGATGGTTGGCAGTCCTGACAGAAGATAATGTACAGATCCAAACTTATGAGTTTCAAGAGCTTTATCTGGGATCTCCTTGTACATGTGTGCCATAGAATTGTGATCCTTCTTCTTCTTGGCATAGACATCCAAGTCATCTTCTTTCTCCTTAGGTGCATTGATCAGATTTTCCCATTCTTCGATAGTTGATTGGTATCTAGTACCTTCAGACATCAATACTATCCTGCAATCTGGATAGAAGTGTGATGTGGAGTAGAATTACATTATGAGCTCATCATTCCACTTTGTGAACTTATGTCCAACAAATTCTGCAACTCCACAAGCACTGAAACTGTCATACACACCAGGATAGTGTTCCTCATTCTCCTTCATGTATTTCTAGTCCACCCACCTCATGTCACATACAATAGGTTTCTTGTCCAGCAGCACAGTCTCATAGAAATCCTGCTGTTCTTTAGTGTGGAACCTGTAGTCAACAGCAGTCCTTCTCCTGATAGCATAAGGATCAGACAACCTCCACTGTCTAAGTCCTGCATCCTTCCTCAGCTTCATGTTCTCAGCCACAGGATGAGCATCATTGTGGTCTGGAATCTTTGGCTTCAACTTTCTCAAGATATGCTCTTCATCATCTTCTTCTTCAGCAACAACTTCAGGCACTGGGGCCTTGTTCTTCTCAGCAGCTGGTATGTTCCTGGTATTCCTCTTAGGTGCAGTCTTGGGCTTGGAGGCAGCTTTGGGTGCTTCTTTGGGCTTTGATGATGCATCCCCTGACCTAATAGCATCACCCATTAGCTTTTGAGCCTTGGGTGCTGGAGCAGCAACCTCTTCTTCCTCTTCCTCTTCCTCTTCCATCATGGAAGGCTGTCCAACAACTCTGGCCATGGTCTTCTTGACCCTTTCCTTCCTCTTCTTCCCTTCTGCAGCAGCCTCTTTGGGATCAGATTTCTCAGGTACTTGAGTTGATGCTCTGACTTTCAGCATAGGTGTCCTCTTGGCAGGGACTTTCCTGTTTAGACCTGGCTTGGTGGCTGCAGCTGTGCCATATTCCTTTTTGAGCACTTTCTTCTTGGAAGTGGCCTCATCCTCATCTGCCACATAGTCTTCATCCTCAGAGTCTGAGGTTCTCTTCTTTCTGGCCCTGGTGGCAGCTTTGGGCAAGTTGCTTGGGGTGCTCCTGCTGCCATCATCTGAGGTGCTAGAGGGACTAGTGCCCTCACTCATGTGAATCTGCTCCTCTGGCTGGTTCTGGCTGTCACTTTGATCAGACATGCTGCAAACACTGACTACTGACCCTGTGAATAGATGTAGATGAGATATATAGGATAAGCATCACAAATTATAGAGGTTTTTGCAAAAGAATGATTCAAAAACTTAGTTTTAGTTTTCCACAGAAAGCATTTCGGATCAACCGATTTGTGAACTCGGTAATACCGAAGCAGCTTTTGGAACCTGAACTAGTGAACTCGGTCAGACCGAGTCACAGTTTGGTGGCACCGAGACTGCTAGGGTTTCACAAAGTCCTGAACTTGGTCACACCGATTTGCAATTCTTGGTCAGACCGAGAATCACTTGTGCAATGGCCTTAGCCGAATCGGTGGAACCGAGTTCTTCAACTCGGTGGGTCCGAGATGGTTTCGGCGGAAACCTAACCCTAAATTTCCAATTCACTTCTATTCTATGGATTGTTTTGATTGGGTAGAATCGTTTCAATCGTGGCAAGAATCATGATGAACACAATGTGCTAGGAATCGAACGGGGATAGCACTATGATCGAGTCCATACCCTAGCTTGGTGATGAACTCGCTACGGCGGCAACAGCGGGGTTGAATTCTGTTGACGGCGGCGGAGACCAGCGACTGGAGGCGGCTGGCGATGAAGAGGACGATCCGGAGACCCTGGAGGCAGAGCGAGCTATGCGCGGGCGAAGAGGTTTGGAGAAAGTTTCCAAATTTTTGCCCGTGAGTATATATAGCACGACCCCGTCGATGTGACAGAGTGGAACAACTCGGTGGCACCGAGATGCATAACTGTTGACAGTTATAGCAACTCGGTGTGACCGAAATGTTCAAATCAGTTGCACCAAGATTAAAAACTTAGATCAACTTAGTGATCTCGGTATGACCAAAATGGAAGAATCGGTCAGACCTAAAAGCACAAAGAAGTTTTGGAAGTTTAAGTCTATGACAAATCGGGGACTCCGAGTGCTCCTCACACAGAGTGGTTCGAATCTGACTTGATCAAATTTTGTGATGTAGCATGAATAGAGTTTGAGACAAGAAAAGCATAGATAGCTAGAGAAGTTTCTTAGGCATTCTTGTTCATCCACTTGGCAAAAGAAAAAGAAGCCAATCAATCAAAGCAACAAGTGGATGTCCTCGAATGAGTTAAATATGCAACCAACATGCTCACACAATAAAATGGCAAATGAAATATGTGACAAAGCATGCACAACCAATTCTAGCATCTATCAAACAATTGGCGATGACTAGGTCATCTATATATGAGTATATTGACTTAGGAGTCAAATGAGAACATTTGATCATAGGTCATACTCATCGTTTAAGCTCAAGTGGGGTTACCACTTTTACATAATGCATTGATGTGTTCACACCATTAGAGTTGCTTTGACTCAATTCTTAGAGTTAAGCTCCCCCTAGATGTGAGATCCCCCCTTAGAGGGATGAACTAACCTTGGGTTTTGTCGATGATGACTTCATGTAGGTGTTGAAGATGTGGATGCTCAATGTTGATGAAGATCATTTGGAGCAATCCTTTGGAGTGAGTTGCACTTTCAATACCTACACGGGTTAGTCCCACAAGGAACAAACAAGTATATCCATAGACATAGAGTGATGCACACACAAGATGATGTCCATGAAAGCATTAGGTTACCTTGTCCCTTGTCTTACCAACAAGAGGGTTTGTGACTCCTTGAACTAGTGCAAGATGTGGAAGTTGATTGCACTTGTTGTTGCCAAAAAGATATGAGTGAAGTATGTTGGCGGAGTCACCCTCAAGAACTCTCTAGTTCTTCTTCTTCGGGATCCACATCATCTTGATGGGAATCCTTGGAGTTGTAGTCGTACTTGATGAAGTAGAACTTGACGTAGTCTTGGGAACCCACTTGACCAAGGCCTTAGGAGCTTCTTCAAATGCATCAATCTCCTCTTGAAGCTTGTCCTTGCCTTTTTGCTTGTGGTCTTGTGGTGGAAGATCATCTTGAGCTTGTGTCCCCTTGAAGGAAGTAGGATCATACTTCTCTTGTTGAGGAACAAACTTCGTCTTGGGATATTGATCTTCTTCCCACTCAACTCCATTGGCATTGAACTTTCGTTCAAAACCAACACCTTGGTTCTTCCGGTGCCTTCCTTGCTTGCGTACAATTTCCTCAAATTGCTTACTCCCGGCAAGGCTCTTGTAAACACCTTTCTCTATAATTCCCTTCAATAAGCTATTTTCTTGCTCAAGTAGTAACTTGGCTAAGAGAATCATTAGTGGAATCAAGAGAACTACTAGAAGCAACAATATTGGATTTAGCATGATTATTGTTACTACTAGAGGAAGAATCCTTCTTGTTTTTGTTAATGGACTTGACTTGAGGCATGTAAGTAGATAAGAGTAAACGCTTGGCAATGTAAGAAGAACTTTTCTTACGGAGATCATCATTGATTGCCTTTAAGAACTCATGCTCTTGCTCAAGGTTGAGCTTTTCAAAGCGTAATTTCTCATGAGTCCTTAAAAGTTCTAGATGATCTTCTAAGATAGTTTCATGAGCTAACTTAAGAGTGTTTAGTTCTTTTGTAAGAAGCTCAATCTTCTCCTTATCATTGTCATTCGTTTTATCTTGATTAGCATGATTAATTGACGTTTCATCATAGTATTCATCACTAGAGTTGTCAACAAGTAAATCATCATCACCTAACAAGTCATCTTCATCACTATTGAAATCAACATACTCGGGGTGTGTTACCTTAGGGCCTTTAGCCATGAAACATCTTCCAAGTCCTTCATTTGGTGAATCAAATATGTCATAGGAGTTGGTTGAAACAAGTGCTAGACCGGCAACACCTTCATCTTGAGTACGTTAGGAGCCAGAGTGATAGCTTCTCTCGGAGTGATTGTTGGAGTCGGAGCCGGATACCCATTCACCAACATGAGCTTGATGTCTTTGTTTTGTGTAGCTCCTTGATGACTTGTCCTTCCTTTCTGAATCCTTGCTTCTCCGGGATGTTCTTCGTTCATAACGATCATCTCTACTCCTCCTCTCTCTTGGTGGTGATTCTTCTCTTCTGCTTCTCCTCTTGGGTGATTCTTCTCTTCTTTTGTGGGGTGTCATACACTCATTGGAATAGTGTCTGGGTCTCCCACAATTGTAGCAATTGCGCTCTCGACTAGAAGATCTTTTGTCATTGTAGGACCTTGACTTGGAGCTTCCCTCTTTGCTTCTACTCTTGTAGAATTTGTTGAAGTTCTTCACCATTAAGCTCAATTCTTCATTAAAGGTTTGTTTCTCACTTGATGATGTAGGGGCTTCACATGAGGCTTTGTAAGCACCACTTGACTTGTTGTAAAGTTCCTCCTTATCCTTGAGTGACATCTCATGAGCAATAATTCTTCCAATGACCTCCGTTGGCTTGAGATTCTTGTAATTTGGCATCATTTGGATCAATGTGCACACGGTATCATATTTTCCATCCAATGCTCTTAGGATCTTCTTGATGATGAATTTGTCGGTCATCTCTTCACTTCCTAAGCCCGCAATCTCATTTATGATAAGAGCAAGCCTAGAGTACATTTTTAGAGAAAAGGCACAAGGCCCGACTTCAAATTAATGAAGCCATCAACCGGCTAGGATACAACAGTGCTGATACAAAGGCGAAAGCTTGAAGAAAAACTGAAAGAAAAAGGCGGCGTGCACGCACATCGCAGAGCTAAGCAGAGCAATGGCGAGCAGGGCACCACCACAGTGAAAATAGGATCAAGCTGCCGGAGAACTCTACGCAAGCTAGAACAGTGGAGCAACTGCAATCAGTAGACTACACAAGTGGAGGCCGAGAGGACCCGGGCTGCATGGAGAAATCATGGCTCCAGATCTGGCCGCCTTGAGCCTTGCCGGAGGGGAGATCCAATCGCCCCTACGTCTGAACCGTGCCACACCACGCAGACACCGTCCACTGGCCGGTTGCCCAGAGCCAAACAAGATGAAGAGCCGCTGAAGGATTGCAGCGGGGCCACCTCATCACCATCACAGCCGCCATCCCGGAGAGCAAAGCAATGCCGCCGCCACCAAGCACCTTGCCGCAAGACCACAACCTCGCCCTCCCTTGAACGACGCCTCCAAGGAGGACCGAGACGCCACAGCGCCACCGCCGTTCGGCCAGCAAGGCCAAGGCTTTCGCCCGGGAACGTGGGAGAGGAGGAAGGAGGTGACGAAGAAGCCCGACATGCCCTCAAGAGGGAGATCGACACCGGAGCACCGCCGTCGTCGGGGTCGATGGGAGGTCGATCAGGGGTTTCCCCCGTTCTAGGATGGCCACCACCCACCCTCATGTGCCAGATCTGGCGGCCCGGAGGAGCAGCGCCCAGATCGAACAAGGTAGGACTACAACAGAGGAGAGGAGACCGGGAAGCAGCCAACCGAGGCCAGCGGCACATCCCATAGTAGCGACGAGCCTCCACCGCCCCACCGCCGCCCACACGGCCAGTGGGGACGGCCAGCACTGGCGGCGCCATCCGCCGGACGAGATCAACGCCGCCCTCGCCAATCAGTGCCGCCACCCTGAGATCCAACGCCCCCTGGAGCGCAGAGCAGCAGAGCCTCGTCGCCACCTTCACCGGCAGCCGCGCCGGCGAGCGCCTCGAGTGGCGGCGGGGCGGGGAAGGGGGAGGGAGGGGACGGTGAGGCTAGGGTTAGGTCGCTCTCGTGTCGCCCGTGAGGGGCAACGTGAGAGCCGCGAGTGGGAATGTATTGATATTCAAACTTCGCCTAGAGTACATTTCAGCGACACCTTCACCATCCTTCGTTTTGAACTTGTCAAGTTGACTTTGGAGCATATCCAACTTGGATTCCTTGACGGAGTCGGTACCTTCATGCATATCAATCAAAGTATCCCAAATTTCCTTTGCATTCTCAAGACGGCTGATTTTGTTGAATTCTTCGGGGCACAATCTGTTGAAGAGGATATCACAAGCTTGAGCGTTGTATTGCAGCATCTTCAGCTCATCAGCGCTAGCTTCACGATTTGGTTCTCTCCCATCAAATAATTCACCTTGCAAGCCAATACACACAATTGCCCAAACGGCGGGGTTATGTCCGAGAATATGCATTTTCATCTTATGCTTCCAACTAGCAAAATTCGTACCATCAAAGTAAGGACCTCTACGGTGATAATTTCTCTTGCTAGACGCCATACTCTCCTAGGTTGTGAAACCAAGGCCATGACCACCAAAAGCTATGGAAATCAAAGCAAATGGAGACCAAAGCTCTGATACCACTTGTAGGATCGGAAGTATGTCTACAGGGGGGGTGATTAGACTACTTGACCAATTAAAACCTTACCCTTTTCCCAATTTTAGTCTTTGGCAGATTTTAGCTATCTTAGCACAAGTCAAGCAATCTTCACACAATTCAAGCAAGCATGCAAAGAGTATATGAGCAGTGGAAAGTAAAGCATGCAACTTGCAAGAATATAAAGGGGAAGGGTTTGGAGAATTCAAACGCAATTGGATACACGGATGTTTTTGTCGTGGTTCCGATAGGTGGTGCTATCATACATCCACGTTGATGGAGACTTCAACGCACAAAGGGTAACGGTTGCGCGAGTCCACGGAGGGCTCAACCCACGAAGGGTCCACGAAGAAGCAACCTTGTCTATCCCACCATGGCCGTCGCCCATGAAGGACTTGCCTCACTAGCGGTAGATCTTCACGAAGTAGGCGATCTCCTTGCCCTTACAAACTCCTTGGTTCAACTCCACAATCTTGTCGGAGGCTCCCAAGTGACACCTAGCCAATCTAGGAGACACCACTCTCCAAGAAGTAACAAATGGTGTGTTGATGATGAACTCCTTGCTCTTGTGCTTCAAATGATAGTCTCCCCAACACTCAACTCTCTCTCACAGGATTTGGATTTGGTGGAAAGAAGATTTGAGTGGAAAGCAACTTGGGGAAGGCTAGAGATCAAGATTCATATGGTAGAAATGGAATATCTTGGACTCAACACATGAGTAGGTGGTTCTCTCTCAGAAACGGTAAGTTGGAAGTGTAGGTTCGTTCTGATGGCTCTCTCCACGAATGAAGAGGAGGTGGAGGGGTATATATAGCCTCCACACAAAATCTAACCATTACACACAAATTACCAATCTCGGTGGGACTGAATCAACAAACTTGGTCAGACCGATTTAGTAAACCTAGTGACCGTTAGGATTTTCGGTGGGACCGACATGCAACTTGGTAGGACCGATATGGTTAGGGTTAGGGCATAAAATAATCTCGGTGAGACTGATTTTGGTAATAAGCTAACCAGAGAGTTGGCCAGGTAAACTCGGTGGGACTGGTTCGCTCATTTCGGTGGGACTGAAATGTTACGAAAAGGAAACAAAGAGTTTACATCGAAATCTCGGTGGGACCGATCGCTCATCTCGGTGGTACCGAAACGTTACGAAGGGAAACAGAGAGATTACAATCCCATCTCGGTGAGACCGAGATCCCTATCGATGAGACCGATTTGCCTAGGGTTTTTGGCAGTGGCTATGACATCTGAACTCGGTGGCGCCAGATAGAAAGAATCGGTGGGGCCAAGTTTGACTTTTGGTTTGGGTCATATGTGAATATGAGAAAGTAGTTGAGGTTGTTTGAGCATATCACTAAGCACTGTGGAGCAAGAAACTCATTAAACAACACCTCATCCCTCCTTGATAGTATTGGCTTTTCCTATAGACTCAATGTGATCTTGGATCACTAAAATTTGAAATGTAGAGTCTTGAGCTTTTGAGCTTGAGCCAATCCTTTTATCCTTAGTATTTTGAGGGATCCACTTTCCTCATCCATGCCATGCCATTAATTGAGCTTTTCCTGAAATGTTCATCTTGGAATGATGTTAGCTCAATGAGCTATATGTTGCTAGGAATTACCAAAACCACCTAGGGATAGTTGCAGTTTCAATAGGCCTTTCGCAGAGGGAAGTAGAGGCAGTCATGCGCTTTTATGGTTGGATGCACAAAATCTTAACGCAAAAGAACGTCACTTTATATTGCCGCTTGTGATAAAGACCTTTATTATGCAGTCCGTCGCTTTTATTTCTTCCCTATCACAAGTTCATATAAAGCTTATTTTCTTCGCACTAATAGATCATACATATTCAGAAAGCAATTTTTATTGCATGCACCAATGACAACTTACTTGAAGGATCTTACTCAATCCATAGGCAGGTATTGTGGACTCTCATGGCAAAACTGGTTTAAAGGGTATTCGGAAGCACAAGTAGTATCTCTACTTAGTGCAAAGAATTTGGCTAGCACGAGAGGGAAAGGCAAGCTCAACATGTTGGATGATCCAAGACAATATAACTTTTCAGATATAGGAAAACGTAAACCATTACGTTGTCTTCCTTGTCCAACATCAACCTTTTAGAATGTCATATTTTAATGAGTGCTCAATTATAAAAGATGTCCAAGATAGTATATCTATATGTGAAATATCTCTTCCTTCAATATTCTTTCATGAATTGTTCAAGTGACCAATACAATGTTTGCTAACATTCAATAAATTTACCACCTCTACTTCTTATAGGTGAAGTCATTACTCCCCATGGGATAAGCATATGAAACATATATAATTTCATATTTATGACATTCAAATCATTCAACCATTTACTCATAAGATATAAGTGAAGCACACGAGTAAATGACAAACTACTTCCAAAAAGATATAAGTGAAGATCAATGAGTAGTTAAATAATTATGTAGCTATGTGAGGACTCTCTCTCATTTAAGTATTTAAGATCGTGGTATTTTATTCAAACAGCAAGAAAAATAAAACAAAATGACATTTCAAGGATAGCACACATCATGTGAAGAAGCAAAAACTTAGGTTCAACCGATACTAACCGATAATTGTTGAAGAAGAAAGGTGGGATGCCTACGGGGGCATCCCTAAGCTTAGATGCTTGAGACTTCTTGAAATATTATCTTTGGGTGCCTTGGGCATCCCCAAGCTTTAACTTTTGTGTCTCCTTAATTCCTTTTATATCTCGGTTTCCCTAAATATCAAAAACTTCATCCACACAAAACTCAACAAGAACTCGTGAGATAAGTTAGTATAAAACAATGCAATAACCTTATCATTTTCTACTTTAAAAATCACTAAATTATTATTCGACATTGCATACTAAATGTCTCTGCATATTTAATACTCCTATCCTCAAATAGGATCATTAAACAAGCAAACATATGCAAACAATGCAAACATAACAGCAATCTGCCAAAACAGTATAGCCTGTAAAGAATGCAAGATTCATCATACTTCCCTAACTCCAAAAATTATGAGAAAAATACTACACTGTATAATATTTATCAGAGCTCAATATGAAAAAAGTTTAAATATTATATCATTCTCTGAATTTTTTAGGGAATTTTTGCAACAGCGGCAAACTTTCTGTTTTGAAACAGCAACATGTATACTTGCAAAATAAGCATGGTAAAGGCTATCCTTGACATTTTTATTGAAAATAAAGATGAAAAATAGTATTCTAAATAACAGAAAGCAAATACTAACAAAAGAAAATTATGCTCCAAGCAAAACACATATCATGTGGTGAATAAAAATATAGCTCCAAGTAAAGTTACCGATGAACGAAGACGAAAGAGGGGATGCCTTCCGGGGCATCCCCAAGCTTAGGCTCTTGGTTGTACTTGAATATTACCTTGGGGTGCCTTGGGCATCCCCAAGCTTAGGCTCTTGCCACTCCTTATTCCATAGTCCATCGAACTTTACCCAAAACTTGAAAACTTCACAACACAAAACTCAACACAAAACTCGTAAGCTCCGTTAGTATAAGAAAATAAAATCACAACTTAGGTACTGTTATGAACTCATTCTAAATTCATATGGATGCAATATCTAATTTATTCCAACTTATCTATGGTTCATACCCTCCGATACTACTCATAGATTCATCAAAATAAGCAAACAACACATAGAAAACAGAATC
This sequence comes from Triticum aestivum, assembly GCF_018294505.1. Taxonomy (NCBI): domain Eukaryota; kingdom Viridiplantae; phylum Streptophyta; class Magnoliopsida; order Poales; family Poaceae; genus Triticum; species Triticum aestivum. Next base: position 548,985,405 of record NC_057798.1, on the reverse strand, counting down.
TGTTAAAAACAGAAAAGTCTATAGTAATCTGTATTATTAGAATACTTCTGTAACTCCAAAAATTCTGAAATAGATTGGTGAACGTGAGGAATTTGTCTATTAATCATATGCAAAAAGAATCAACCTAAAAGCACTCTCCAGTAAAACATGGCAGCTAATCTCGTGAGCGCAAAAGTTTCTATTTTTTACAGCAAGATCGCAAAGACTTCACCCAAGTCTTCCCGAAGGTTCTACTTGGCACAAACACTAATTAAAACATAAAACAACATCTAACCAGAGGCTAGATGAATTATTTATTACTAAACAGGAGCAAAAGTAAAGAACAAAAATAAAATTGGGTTGCCTCCCAACAAGTGCTATCGTTTAACGCCCCTAGCTAGGCATGATGATTTCAATGATGCTCACATGAAAGATAAGAATTAAAACATAAAGAGAGCATCATGAAGAATATGACTAGCATATTTAAGTCTAACCCACTTCCTATGCATAGGGATTTTTTGAGCAAACAACTTATGGGAACAATAATCAACTAGCATAGGAAGGCAAAACAATCATTACTTCAAGATTTTCAACACATAGAGAGGAAACTTGATATTATTGCAATTCCTACAAGCATATGTTCCTCCCTCATGATAATTTTCAGTAGCATCATGAATGAATTCAACAATATAACCAGCACCTAAAGCATTCTTTTCATGATCTACTTGCATAGAAATTTTACTACTCTCCACATAAGCAAATTTCTTCTGATGAATAATAGTGGGAGTAAACTCAACAAAATAACTATCATGTGAAGCATAGTCCAATTGAAAATTAAAATCATGATGACAAGTTTCATGGTTATGTTTATTATTTATGACATACGTATCGTCACAATAATCATCATAAATAGGAGGCATGCTTTCATCATAATAAATTTGCTCATCAAGACTTGAGGGACAAAAAATATCATATTCATCAAACATAGCATCCCCAAGCTTGTGGCTTTGCATATCATTAGCATCATGGGTATTCAAAGAATTCATACTAACAACATTGCCATCATGCTCATCATTCAAAGATTTAGTGCCAAACATTTTATAGATTTCTTCTTCTAGCACTTGAGCACAATTTTCCTTTCCATCATTCTCACGAAAGATATTAAAAAGATGAAGCGTATGAGGCAAACTTAATTCCATTTTTTGTAGTTTTCTTTTATAGACTAAACTAGTGATAAAACAAGAAATAAAAAAATTCGATTGCAAGATCTAAAGATATACCTTCAAACACTCACCTCCCCGACAACGGTGCCAGAAAAGAGCTCGATGTCTACTACGCAACCTTCTTCTTGTAGACGTTGTTGGGCCTCCAAGTGCAGAGGTTTGTAGGACAGTAGAAAATTTCCCTCAAGTGGATGACCTAAGGTTTATCAATCTGTGGGAGGCGTAGGATGAAGATGGTCTCTCTCAAACAACCCTGCAACCAAATAACAAAGAGTCTCTTGTGTCCCCAACACACCCAATACAATGGTAAATTATATAGGTGCACTAGTTCGGCGAAGAGATGGTGATACAAGTGCAATATGGATAGTAGATATGGGTATTTGTAAGCTGAAATTATAAAAACAGCAAGGTCGCAAGCGATAAAAGTGAGCACAAACGGTATTGCAATGCTAGGAAACAAGGCCTAAGGTTCATACTTTCACTAGTGCAAGTTCTCTCAACAATAATAACATAACTGGATCAAATAACTATCCCTCAACATGCAACAAAGAGTCACTCCAAAGTCACTAATAGCGGAGAACAAACGAAGAGATTATTGTAGGGTACGAAACCACCTCAAAGTTATCCTTTCTGATCGATCTATTCAAGAGTCCGTAGTAAAATAACACGAAGCTATTCTTTCCGTTCGATCTATCATAGAGTTTGTACTAGAATAACACCTTAAGACACACATCAACCAAAACCCTAATTTCATCTAGATACTCCATTGTCACCTCAAGTATCCGTGGGCATGATTATATGATATGCATCACACAATCTCAGATTCATCTATTCAACCAACACAAAGTACTTCAAAGAGTGCCCCAAAGTTTCTACCGGAGAGTCAAGATAAAAACGTGTGCCAACCCCTATGCATAAGTTCATCGAACCCGCAAGTTGATCACCAAAACATACATCAAGTAGATCACATGAATATCCCATTGTCACCACAGATAAGCACGGCAAGACATACATCATGTGTTTCAAATCCTTAAAGACTCAATCCGATAAGGTAACTTCAAAGGGAAAACTCAATCCATTACAAGAGAGTAGAGGGGGAGAAACATCATAAGATCCAACTATAATAGCAAAGCTCGCGAGACATCAAGATCGTATCACCTCAAGAACACGAGAGAGAGAGAGAGATTGAACACATAGCTACTAGTACATACCCTTAGCCCCGAGGGTGAACTACTCCCTCCTCGTCATGGAGAGCACCGAGATGATGAAGATGGCCACCGGTGATGGATCCCCCCTCCGGCAGGGTGCCGGAACAGGGTCCTGAGAGGTTTTTGGTGGCTACAGAGGCTTGCGGCGGCGGAACTCCCGATCTAGGTTATTTTCTGGAGGTTTCAGTATTTATAGGAATTTTTGGCATAGGTCTCACGTCAGGGGGGGGTCTCCGGGCTGTCCACGAGGCATCCCCCCCCTAGGGCGCACCCTCCACCCTCGTGGGCAGCCCGGGACTCTTCTGGGCCAACTGTTGCACTCCTGGGGCTTCTTTTGGTCCATAAAAACTCATCAAAAATTGGCACGTCAATTGGACTCCGTTTGGTATTCCTTTTCTCTAAAACTCAAAAACAAGGAAAAAACAGAAACTGGCACTGGGCTCTAGGTTAATAGGTTAGTCCCAAAAATCATATAAAATAGCATATAAATGCATATAAAACATCCTAGATGGATAATATAATAGCATGAATACTTCATAAATTATGGATACGTTGGAGACTCTTTCGATAACTAAGAGTGTCGAACCCAACGAGGAGCTAAAGGTAGAACAAATATTCCCTCAAGTTCTATCGACCACCGATACAACTCTACGCACACTTGACGTTTGCTTTACCTAGAACAAGTATGAAACTATAAGTACTTTGTAGGTGTTGTTGGATAGAATTACAAGATAATAAAGAGCACGTAAATAAAAAGAAGGGTTGTTTAGATAAAGAAGCGATAAAGTAAATATAGCGAGTGAGGAAAAGTGGTGGTAGGAGTTGTGAAATTGTCCCTAAGCAATTGACTACTTTACTAGACTGATATCAAGTTTTATGTGGGAGAGGCATACGATAACATAGTTTGTCTTCTTGGATCATATGCACTTATGATTGGAACTCTAGCAAGTATCCGCAACTACTAAAGATCATTAAGGCAAAACCCAACCATAGCATTAAAGCATCAAGTCCCCTTTATCCCATACGCCACAACCCCCTTACTCGGGTTTATGCTTCTGTCACTCAAGCAACCCACTATAAGCGAATCATGAACATATCGCAACACCCTACAACGGGAATCCCTCACGCTTGCGCGACACGGAGGGCACAATAGGACAGCAACATAACCACAAGCAAATTAAACCAATCATAGCAATTCACTAACTACCGATAGGACAACGAAAATCTACTCAGACATCATAGGATGGCAACATATCATTGGATAATAATATGAAGCATAAAGCACCATGTTCAAGTAGAGGGTACAACGGGTTGTGGGAGAGTGGACCGCTAAATATAGAAGGGGGAAGGTGATGGAGATGTTGGTGAAGATGATGGCGGTGTTGGTGTAGATCGCGGTGATGATGATGGCACCCGGCGGTGTTCCGGCGCCACCGGAAGCGAGGGGGAGATAACCCTCCCCCCTTCTTCTTCTTCTTCTTTGACCTTCTCCCTAGATGGGAGAAGGGCTTCCCCTCTGGTCCATGGTCTCCATGGTGTGGGAGGGGCGAGAGCCCCTTCGAGATTGGATCTGTCTCTCTGTCTCTCTTTGTTTCTGCGTTATCAGATTATGCCCTTTCACCATTTCTTATATTCCCGGAGATCCGTAACTCCGATTGGATTGAAACCTTCGCCATGATTTTTTCCGGAAATTAGCTTTCTTGCGGCGAAAGAAGAGCATCAATCGCCTTACGGGGTGCCCACGAGGGTCAGGGTTCCAAGTGCTCCTTGAGATTTCTTGATATGTTGTCTCTCAATACATCCATGACAATCTTGATATGTTCCAAGTGCTCCTTGAGATTTCTGCTGTAAATTAGAATATCATCAAAGAAAACTAACACAAACTTCCTCAAATAAGGCCCAAAGATAGTGTTCATTAGTTCCTGAAAAGTGCCAGGAGCATTAGAAAGCCCAAAGGCATAACTAAATACTCAAAATGGCCCAAAAATGTCCTAAAAGCAGTTTTGTGTACGTCCTATGGATGCATCCTAATTTGGTGATAACCAGATCTTAAATCCAGCTTTGAAAAATACTTAGCTCCATGTAACTCATCCAACAAATCTTCTATGACTGGTATAGGAAATTTGTTCTTGATTGTTAGTGAGTTCAATTTCCTAAAATCAGTACACAGTCTCATGGAGATGTCCTTCTTTTTAACTAACAGCACTGGAGCAGCATATGGACTTTGGTTGTGTCTTATAAGATGAGCTGCTAGCAATTCCTTGATTTGTTCTTCCATTTCTTTCTTCTGGTGTTGGGGCACTCTGTAAGGTCTCATATGAGGAGGGTTGGCTCTAGGTACAAGTGGAATTTTGTGGTCCAATGCTCTACGAGGAGGGAGTTTTGTAGGTTCCTCAAACAAATCAGCATACTCCGTTACCAACTTTTGAATCTGAGGAGGTGTTTTAGTTCCTTCAGGTGCTTCCATCAAGATGTTGTGCACTTGCAGTAGGAAAACTCCTGCTCCTTTATCTATCTGCTTTTGCACTCTCTCTGCTGGAACTTCTTTAGTTGTTTCAGGGTTTGTATAGATGGCTGTGGTCACAGTTTTCTGTCTTTGCTGTGTAGAACTAAAACTTTGCTTTGGAATATCAAAGGAAACCGGGCTTACTGCAGTAAACCAGTCATATCCCAATATGACATCATGGATGGGCAATTCCAAATAATTTGAGTTTTGCTACCTGAAACTCACAGTTGGGTATCACAACAGTAGACAACAATTTCCCTCCTCCAGCTACTTCAATAGCTCTTGGTTTTACTGGTATCATGTTGCAATTTAATTTAGATGCAAACTGTGCATTAATGAAAGAGGTAGTACCGCCAGAGTCCAGTAGAGCAATTGCTCTTTTGCCATTGATGTGTATCACAATGGTTGGGGTGGGAACTGCCAACCTTTTCCCCATAGCATGAGTTGAAATGAACATGACTTGTTCTTCTTGTTCAACTCCCTCCACTTGTTCCTGCTGAACTGCATCGTCAATTTCCTCTGGTTGTTGACCCTCACTTTCTTGTTGTAGCATGTGGACATTAGGGATTAGCTTACATTTGTGGCCATGCATCCATTTATCACCACATCTCTAGCATTCCCCCACTTTTCTTATTTTCTGTGAGTTGTTAACAGGGACTTCAGCTTGTCTCATTGGCAATTGATGTGGAAGTACAGGAGTACTCTGCTTTGCCTGATTAGACCAATTTGGTTTCTGATAGAAGTTGTTAAAGGTTGTCCCTGTTTTCTTTGGTGCTGCTGCTATGTGAGGATGACAAGGCTCTATGTCTCTAGCCAAACAATAAGCATCTGTTAATGTTTGTGGACGAAGGGGTCTCTATTGGTATTTGATACCTTCTCTCAAACCATTAACATAACATCTAACAAACCACAACTCCCCCAAGTCAGGGTTTTCCTCCTGGACATCTGCCATTAGATCCTCAAACACTTTGGTGTAATCAAAGACTGTATCGTGCAGTTGCTTGACTGAATTGAATTTTCAGTCAAATCATAGGAGCCCTTGTTAGAAAATATTTTAACCACTTCAGCTCCAAATTGTTTCCAAGTCAATTGTTTCTTAAGCAATCCAGATCTTCTCAACCAGACATCTGCTTCATCTGTAACATACAATTGAGCTAGGGAAACTTTGTACTCCTCTGGAGCTCCAGACATCTGAAAATACTTGTTGCATTGCCTCAGCCACCCTACAGGATCTTCACCAGAAAACTTGGGAAATTCAAGTTTGGGACCTTTTGTTAGTGCTTTCATGAACTATGCTTGCATTTCCTGCTCATATGTTCTGCAATAGCCCTGCCAGAGTTGCCTATCTCTGTTACTCTGATAGTACTGATTGAAAGCTGGTGTATGCACATGATCTCTAGCAGTGATTGGAGTTTCCATATTGGTATTGCTTCTGTTCTGATGGGATATGCATACCCTGGAGGTGCTTGGACTCTGTTTGTCTTGATAGGAGGTAAATGTTGCAGTTGCTCTTCTATTTGCTTTGATTTTTCTTTCTCTATCTCTAGCTGTTTTCTCAATTGCTCTGTTCTGTCCACTTGGTCATGCACTTCCTCCTGCTGTAATGTTGGGGATTTAGGAACTTGATTAGAGCTAGATGGTCTATCATTCTGATGATTAGGAGCTATAGCTTTCACCAGAGTCTGCAAAACTGAACTCATTGCAGATAGTTGTTTGCTGAGATCCAGCACTACCTGCTCCACGTTACCCACATGCTTTGATATTTCTCCTTGCTTATTGCTCATAGATGAAATCTCCTCCCGTAACTTGTTCATCTCCGAGCGCATTTGTGCACTATCTTGCTGCAAACTTCCAAAATCATCTTGAAGGCCCAACACTTCTTGCAAATCAGCTTTGTCAATAGCTTTAGTACGACCCATCGCCTTGATCAGAGATTCAGGTGAGGAATTTTACCACTGGATCTCCCAGCAACCCCGCCCTTACCTCTGATCCTGCCGCCGCTATGATCCACGCCTCCGTAGCACACGGATCTGTACTCGAACTCAGGATTTTACCGGCCGAGCAGTGTGCTCAAACAACCGATTCTGCTCGACAGATCTATGCTCGAATTTCACCGCTGCCTACCACCTCAACCCCACCTCCACGCCGCCCGTAGGACACCGCCGCCAGATGCGAAGAAGGGTGCGAAAGAAGGGGTGGGAATTCCTGATCTGAGGACCCCCCCCCCCCAAATCACTCCGTCGCCAAGGATTGACTGCTCTGAATACCAATTTGTCGGTACCTAACTAGGATCTATGGGAAGAATGAAGTATTTGTGAACGAAAATCGTATATGTCTCTCTCAGATCCCCTTTTGTATTGATAAGTATAGCTATATGAGTATAAGATAAGCCATCGAGGCAATCTTCTGGAGAATGGAATGAATGACGATGACAGCCACACCCTGGTTGTAGTTATAGGGATAGCTTTTCACCTGGCACGACAAGACCGTGAAAGTAAACAGTAACGGTGGCTAACGGTACAAAAAGATCTACGGCTTGCGACGAAGCATTAGCATGGAGCGATCCTGATTGTTGATTGCGGCAAAGCGTTTTTTAAACATCTGCAGTTAACTGAAACATGTCGATGACTAACACCCCATCTTCCCCCGCCTCTACCGCGAGTTGCACCGGACACCTCCCTCGCTGGCATTCTTCAAGAATGACGAGACAGTCTTCTGCTGGTTCGCTCCCTTGACCCCACCTCCCAATTCCTCCTCGTCTACCCGGATAACCCACAAGTATAGGGGATCAATTATAGCCTCTTTCGATAAGTAAGAGTGTCGAACCCAACGAGGATCTAAAGGTAGAACAAATATTCGCTCAAGTTCTATCGACCACCAATACAACGCTACGCACGCTTGATGTTCGCTTTACTAAGAACAAGTATGAAACGAGAAGTACTTTGTAGGTGTTGTTGGATAGAATTGCAAGATAATAAAGAGCATGTAAATAAAAAGTAGGGTCTGTTTACATAAAGAATCAATAAAGTTAGTATAGCGAGTGTGGAAAAGTGGTGTTAGGAGTTGTGAAATTGTCCCTAAGCAATTGACTACTTTACTAGACCGATAGCAAGTTTTATGTGGGAGAGGCATAAGCTAACATACTTTCTCTTCTTGGATCATATGCACTTATGATTGGAACTCTAGCAAGCATCCGCAACTACTAAATATCATTAAGGTAAAACCCAACCATAGAATTAAAGTATCAAGTCCTCTTTATTCCCATACGCCATGACCCACTTATCCGTGTTTGTGTTTCAGTCACTCACGCAACACAGACAATAAGCAAACCATCAACATATTGCAAACCCTACAACGGGGATCCATCACGCTTGCGCGACACGGAGAACACCATAGGACAGCAACATAACCACAAGCAAATTAAACCAATCATAGCAATTCACCAATTACCGATAGGACAACGAAAATCTACTTAGACATCATAGGATGGCAACACATCATTGGATACTAATATGAAGCATAAAGCATCATGTTCAAGTAGAGGGTATCGCGGGTTGCGGGAGAGTGGACCATTGAATATAGATGGGGGAAGGTGATGGAGATGTTGGTGAAGATGACAGAGGTGTTGGTGTAGATCGCGCTGATGATGATGGCCCCCGGCGGCGTTCCGGCTCCACCGGAAGTGAGGGGGAGAGAGCCCCCCTTCTTATTATTCTTCTTCCTTGACCTTATCCCTAGATGGGAGAAGGGTTTACCCTCTGGTCCATGGTCTCCATGGCATGGGACGGGCGAGAGCCCCTTCGAGATTGGATCTGTCTCTCTGTCTCTCTCTGTTTCTGCGTTATCAGATTATGCCCTTTCATTGTATCTTATATTCCCGAAGATCCGTAACTCCGATTGGATTGAAACCTTTGCCACAATTTTTTCCGCGGAAATTAGCTTTCTTGCGGTGAAAGAAGAGCATCAACCGCCTTACGGGGTGCCCACGAGGGTCAGGGGCGCGCCCCTGCCTCGTGGCCCCCTTGGGCACCGTCTCGCGTTGATTCTTCTTCCCAAAAATCATAAATATTCCAAAAATATTCTCCGTCCGTTTTTATCCCATTTGGACTCCGTTTGATATGGGGTTTCTGTGAAACATAAAACATGCAACAAATAGGAACTGGCACTGGGCACTGGATCAATATATTAGTCCTAAAAATAGTATAAAAATTGCCAAAAGTATATGAAAGTTGTAGAATATTGGCATGGAACAATCAAAAATTATAGATATGACGGAGACGTATCAGCATCCCCAAGCTTAATTCATGCTCGTCCTCGAGTAGGTAAATGATAAAAAAAGATAATTTTTGATGTGGAATGCTACCTAGGATAATCTTGATCACGTAATCTAATCTTGGCATGAATATTAAGACACGAGTGATTCAAGGCAATAGTCTATCATTTGACATAAAAACAATAATTCTTCGGGCATCCCAACAAACAATCATGCCTTTCAAAATACCAATGCTTACAGAACATTATCCCTACAAAATCATATAGCCTTAATACAAGGTACCCCTCATGCTCATCCCGGTGTCAGCCAAGCAATTGGTTCATACTTTTTAACGCGGTTTAGCTTTTTCAACCTTCACGCAATAAATGAGCGCAAGCCATGGATATAGCACTATAGGTGGAATAGAGTATGATGGTGGAGGTTGTGTGGAGAATACAAAAAGGGAGAAAGTCTCACATCGACGCGGCTAATCAACGGGCTATGGAGATGCCCATAAATTTATGTCAATGCGAGGAGTAGGGATTGCCATGCAACGGATGCACTAGAGCTATAAGTGTATGAAAGCTCAAACTGAAAACTAAGTGGGTGTGCATCCAACTTGCTTGCTCATGAAGACCTCGGGCATTTGAGGAAGCCCATCATCAGAATATACAAGCCAAGTTCTATAATGAAAATTCCCACTAGTATATGAAAGTGATAACTCACGAGACTCTCTATATGAAGAACATGGTGCTATTTGAAGCACAAGTGTGGTAAAAGGATAGTAACATTGCCCCTTCTCTCTTTTTCTCTCATTTTTTTATTTTCTCTTTTTTGGTGGGCTTCTTTGGCCTCTTTTTTTATTTTGGGCTTCTTTGGCCTATTTTATTTTTCATAAAGTCCGGAGTCTCATCCCGACTTGTGGGGGAATCATAGTCTCCATCATCCTTTCCTCACTGGGGCAATGCTCTAATAATGATGATCATCACACTTTTATTTACTTACAACTCGATATCTAGAACAAAGATATGACTCTATATGAATGCCTCCGGCAGTGTACCGGGGTGTGCAATGATCTAGCGTAGCAATGACATCAAAAAATGGACAAGCCATGAAAACATCATGCTAGCTATCTTACGATCATGCAAAGCAATATGACAATGAATGCTCAAGTCATGTATATGATGATGATGAAAGTTGCATGGCAATATATCTCGGAATGGCTATGGAAATGCCATAATAGGTAGGTATGGTGGCTGTTTTGAGGAATTTATAAGGAGGCTTATGTGTGATAGAGCGTATCGTATCACGGGGTTTGGATGCACCGGCGAAGTTTGCACCAACTCTCGAGGTGAGAAAGGGCAATGCACGATACCGAAGAGGCTAGCAATGATGAAAGGGTGAGAGTGTGTATAATCCATGGACTCACATTAGTCATAAAGAACTCATATCCTTATTGCAAAAAGTTTATTAGCCCTCGAAGCAAAGTACTACTACGCATGCTCCTAGGGGGGAGGTTGGTAGGAGTTAACCATCGCGCGCCCCGACCTTCACGCAAAGATAAACAATCAAAATACAACGCGCGCCAATTTGGTTACATAGTTAGGAGACCATACGTGCATGCTTCGGGAATCACAAACCTTAACACCAATATCCTTACTAAAAACAACAATTTACTAGAACCTCCCACATATTATCATCTCTATATCGCAAAACTATTGCAAGGAATCAAACATATCATATTCAGTGATCTACAAGTTTTATGTAGGATTTTATGACTAACCATGTGAATGACCAATTCATGTCATCTCTCTAAATAGATATAAGTGAGGTAAGAGAGTTTAATTCTTTCTACAAAAGATATGCCCATGCTCTAACAAATATAAGTGAAGCAAAAGAGCATTCTACAAATGGCGGTTTTCTATGTGAAGAGAAACACACAATCCAAACTTCAAAAGATATGAGTGAAGCACATGAAGCATTCTATAAAGCCATACTCAAAAGATTTAAGTGAGGTGTAATGAGCATTCTATAAATAAACCAAGGACTATCTCATACCAGCATGGTGCATAAAAGAAAAGTGAAAACTAAATGCAAAAGACGCTCCAAGATTTGCACATATCGCATGAACATAGTGAATCCAAAAACATACCGATACTTGTTGAAGAAAGAGGGGATGCCTTCCGGGACATCCCCAAGCTTAGACGCTTGAATCTCCTTGAATATTTACTTGGGGTGCCTTGGGAATCCCCAAGCTTGAGCTCTTGCCTCTCCTCCTTTTCCTCATATCGAGACCTTCTCGATCATCGAACACTTCATCCACACCAAACTTCAACAGAAAACTCGGTAAGATCCGTTAGTATAATTTAGCAAATCACTACTCTAAGTACTGTTGCAAACCAATTCATATTTTGTTTTTGCATTATATCTACTGTAATATAACTTTTCCATGGCTTAATCCACTGATAGAAATTGATAGTTTCATCAAAACAAGCAAACTATGCATCAAAAACAGAATCTGTCAAAAACAGAACAGACTGTAGTAATATGAACATTCACCATACTTCTTGTACCCCAAAAATTAGAGAAAATTCAGAAAAATAGAAAATTTGTATATAAAGACATTGCAAATAGAATGAGAACCGTTTGATGTTCCAGTAAAAAATGTAAAATCGTGCACTACAGCCAAAGTTTCTGTCCTGCACCGCACAAACCAACAAGCATTGTAAACATCCTAAAGGCAAACCTTGGCACATTATTTTTATAATACAATGGAATTGTAAAAGGGGTAATTATTTTTTATGAAAAGTTTCTGTAATTAAGATTCACAAAGTTTCCGTGAGCATGAACAAAGTTCAAGGAGCTCCCCCACTTCAACAATGCTTGTCTTTCTCACTTTCACTTTCCTCTTTGAAAAGTTTTGGGTTCCCCTCTTTATTTTTTTGTTCTTTAAACTATATTAAAGCACTCAACAGAAATAAATGACTCTCTAAAACTTCCGGGTTGTCTCCCTGGCAGGGCTCTCTTTAAAACCATTAGGCTAGGCATAAAGTGCTCAAGTAATGGATCCACCTGGATCCCAAGGTATATCAAAGCCAATTTTAATTAACAATGATTTGTAATTTAGTAGTGAGCACAATATATCATGCAACAACAAAGTCTAACTCTCTTCCTATGCATCGGCATGTCATAAAAGAACAATTCATGCACACTAAGTAAAGGCCAATGCATAGTATAAGCAGTTTCTTGCAATTTTATCATATTGGAAACATAGAGGGGTGGAGATATAGTTCCTCTCTCATAATAATTGAAAGTAGGAGCAGCAAGCACATGCATATTATATCTATCAAAATCATCATGTGTAGTAGTAAAACACAACCCATCAATATAATCCTTAATAAGGGCAAACTTCTCCGATATAGTGTAGTAGGGAGAATTCAAAAAGATAATAGGACTATCATGCGTGGGTGCAATAGCAACAATTTCATGTTTAACATAAGGAACTATAGCAAGTTCATCTCCATAAGCATAATTCATATTGGCATCTTGGCCACAAGCATAGCAAGCATCATCAAAAAGGGTATTTCAAGAGAATCAACGGGATCATAAAAATCATCATAGCAATCATCCTTCGGTAAGCACGAAGAGGAATTAAACAATGTATGCTTGAAGAGTTAATCTCATTAGAAGGTGGGCACAGGTAGCTAATCCGCTCTTCCTCCTTTTGTTCTTCGCTCTCCTCATCATATTTTTCATCTAACGAGCTCACAGTTTCATCAATTTCTTCTTCCATAGACTCCTGCAAAATATTAGTCTCTTCTTGGACAGCGGAGGAGTCCTCAATATATGGTTTAATATAAGGATTATAAGCATAATTATCATAGCAATATTTAAGTATGGCCAAATTTTTAGATTTGTAAAGAGTAGCATCATGCTTTTCAATCAAAGAAGCAATTTCATAAGCACCCTTAAAAGCAACAAATTCTTCAATTTGTTGAACATCATAGTAATTTTAAACACCCTTAGCATACGAAGATATGATTCCATTATCACTAAACTCACATTGGCAGGGAAGGTGTTTCTTAGGGTTTTCAGAACAACAAGTAACATCATATATTTCACATAAATTCCAAGCATAGCATTGCAAACGATGAATTTGATCCCGTAAAAGTTTCCCTTTTTGAGATAAGCGGTGTCACACATAACAAGCATGCTCATCTAAAGATTTTCCCTCAACTAAGCTAGTTGGGGTTTCAGCACGAGCACATAGGGATCGAAAATGATCCAAGTAAAAAGCTTCAGGAGTGTGATAGATTTTGAGTGGTTCTTCAACCATTGTTGTAGTAGGTACAACTAATTTTTTTTGGTATTTTGCGTTTCCTACCCATTACTAAAGATAGAAAACAAATAAGAACAGAAAATAAAAATTACTTAGTGATAAAGCAAACAAGCACACACGAGAATATTCACCCCACGCTATGACTCCCCAGCAACGGCGCCATAAAAAGGTCTTGATAACCCATAAGTATAGGGGATAAATTGTAGCCTCTTTCGATAAGTAACAATGTCAAACCCAATGAGGAGCTAAAGGTAGAACAAATATTCCCTCAAGTTCTATCGACCACCGATACAACTCTACGCACGCTTGACGTTCACTTTACCTAGAACAAGTATGAAACTAGAAGTACTTTGTAGGTGTTGTTGGATAGAATTGCAAGATAATAAAGAGCACGTAAATAAAAAGTAGGGGCTGTTTAGATAAAGAAGCAATAAAGTTAGTATAGAGAGTGTGGAAAAGTGGTGGTAGGAGTTGTGAAATTGTCCCTAAGCAATTGACTACTTTACTAGACCAATAGCAAGTTTTATGTGGGAGAGGCATAAGCTAACATACTTTCTCTTATTAGATCATATGCACTTATGATTGGAACTCTAGCAAGAATACACAGCTACTAAAGATCATTAAGGTAAAACCCAACTATATCATTAAAGTATCGAGTCCTCTTTATTCCCATACACCATGACCCACTTATCTGTGTTTGTGTTTCAGTCACTCACGCAACGCAGACAATAAGCAAACCATGAACATATTGCAAACCCTACAGCGGGGTTCCCTCATGCTTGCGCGACACGAAGAGCACCAGAGGACAGCAACATAACCACAAGCAAATTAAACCAATCATAGCAATTCACCAATTACCGATAGGACGACGAAAATCTACTCAGACATCATAGGATGGCAACACATCATTGGATAATAATATGAAGCATAAAGCACCATGTTCAAGTAGAGGGTACAGTGGGTTGCGGGAGAGTGGACCGCTAAACATAGAGGGGGGAAGGTGATGGAGATGTTGGTGAAGATGATGCAGGTGTTGGTGTAGATCGCGGTGATGATGATGGCCCCCGGGGGCGTTCCGGCACCACCGAAAGTGAGGGGGAGAGAGCCCTCCTTCTTCTTCTTCTTCTTCTTCTTCTTGTTCTTCTTCCTCTTCCTTGACCCTCTCCCTAGATGGGAGAAGGGTTTCCCCTCTGGTCCATGGTCTCCATGGCGTGGGAGGGGCGAGAGCCCCTCCGAGATTGGATCTGTCTCTCTGTCTCTCTCTGTTTCTGCGTTATCACATTCTGCCCTTTCACCGTTTCTTATATTCCCGGAGATCCATAACTCCGATTGGATTGAAACCTTCGCCACGATTTTTTCCCGGAAATTAGCTTTCTTGCAGCGAAAGAAGAGCATCAACTGCCTTGCAGGGTGCCCACGAAGGTCAGGGGCGGGCCCACCCCCCTGGGGCGCGCCCCCTGCCTCGTGGCCCCCTCAGGCACCGTCTCGCGTTGATTCTTCCTCCCAAAAATCATAAATATTCCAAAAATATTCTCCATCCGTTTTTATCCCATTTGGACTTTGTTTGATATGGGGTTTCTGTGAAATATAAAACATGCAGCAAATAGGAATTGGCACTGGGCACTTGATCAATATGTTAGTCCCAAAAATAGTATAAAGAGTTGCCAAAAGTATATGAAAATTGTAGAATATTGGCATGGAACAATCAAAAATTATAGATACGATGGAGACGTATCATGTTGGAAATATGCCCTAGAGGCAATAATAAAATGGTTATTATTATATTTCCTTGCTCATGATAATTGTCTATTGTTCATGCTATAATTGTGTTATCCGGAAATCGTAATACATGTGTGAATACATAGACCACAACATGTCCCTAGTGAGCCTCTAGTTGACTAGCTCGTTGATCAACAGATAGTCATGGTTTCCTGACTATGGACATTGGATGTCATTGATAACATGATCACATCATTAGGAGAATAATGTGATAAACAAGACCCAATCCTAAGCATAGCACAAGATCGTGTAGTCCGTTTGCTAGAGCTTTTCCAGTGTCAAGTATCATTTCCTTAGACCATGAGATCATGTAACTCCCGGATGCCGTAGGAGTGCTTTGGGTGTACCAAACGTCACAATGTAACTCGGTGACTATAAAGGTATACTACAGTTATCCCCGAAAGTATCTGTTGGGTTAACACGGATCGAGACTGGGATTTGTCACTCCGTATGATAGAGAGGTATCTCTGGGCCCACTCGGTAATGCATCATCATAATGAGCTCAATGTAACCAAGTGTTTGGTCACGGGATCATGCATTACGGTACGAGTAAAGTGACTTGCCGGTAACGAGATTGAACGAGGTATTGGGATACCGACGATCGAATCTCGGGCAAGTAACATACCGAAAGACAAAGGGAATTGTATACGGGATTACCTGAATCCTCGACATCATGGTTCATTCGATGAGATCATCGTGGAACATGTGGGAGCCAACATGGGTATCCAGATCCTGCTGTTGGTTATTGGCCGGAGAGCTGTCTCGGTCATGTCTGCATGATTCTCGAACCCGTAGGGTCTACACACTTAAGGTTCGGTGATGCTAGGGTTGTAGAGATATTAGTATGCGGTAACCCGAAAGTTGTTCGAAGTCCCGGATGAGATCCCGGACATCACGAGGAGTTCGGAATGGTCTGGAGGTGAAGATTTGTATATAGGAAGTCCAGTTTCGGCCACCAGGAAAGTTTCGGGGGTCACCAGTATTGTACCGGGACCACCAGAAGGGTCCCGGGGGTCCACCTATCCCGGAGAGCCACATGGGCTGAAGAGGGAAGGGAACCAGCCCCTAGTGGGCTGGTGCGTCCCCCTTGGGCCTCCCTCTGCACCTAGGGTTGGAAACCCTAGGGGTGGGGGCGCCCCACTTGGCTTGGGGGGCAAGTCCCCCCCTTGGCCGCCGTCCCCCTTGAGATGGGATCTCTAGGGGCCGGCGCACCCCCTAGGGCCCCTATATAAAGAGGAGGGAGGGAGGGAAGCCGCACCCTAGTCCCTGGCGCCTCCCTCACCCCCCGTAACACCTCTCCCTCTCGCTGAGCTTGGTGAAGCCCTGCCGAGATCGCCGCTACTTCCACCACCACGCCGTCGTGCTGCTGGATCTCCATCAACCTCTCCTTCCCCTTGCTGGATCAAGAAGGAGGAGACGTCTTCCCCAACCGTACGTGTGTTGAACGCGGAGGTGCCGTCCGTTCGGCACTAGGATCTTCAGTGATTTGGATCACGACGAGTACGACTCCCTCAACCCCGTTCTCTTGAACGCTCCCGCTCGCGATCTACAAGGGTATGTAGATGCACTCCTCTCTCTCGTTCCTAGATGACTCCATAGATTGATCTTGGTGAAGCGTAGAATTTTTTTATTTTCTGCAACGTTCCCCAACAGTGGCATCATGAGCTAGGTCTATGCGTAGTTTCTATGCACGAGTAGAACACAATCTTGTTGTGGGCGTAGATGTTGTCAATTTTCTTGCCACCACTAGTATTATCTTGTTTCGGCGGCATCGTGGGATGAAGCGGCCCGGACCGACCTTACACGTACGCTTACGTGAGACAGGTTCCACCGACTGACATGCACTAGTTGCGTAAGGTGGCTAGCGGGTGTCTGTCTCTCCCACTTTAGTCGGATCGGATTCGATGAAAAGGGTCCTTATGAAGGGTAAATAGAAATTGGCATATCACGTTGTGGTTTTACGTAGGTAAGAAACGTTCTTGCTAGAACCCTATTACAGCCACGTAAAAACATGCAACAACATTTAGAGGACGTCTAACTTGTTTTTGCAGCATATGCCTTGTGATGTGATATGGCCAAAAAGGTTGTGATGAATGATATATATGTGATGTATGAGATTGATCATGTTCTTGTAATAGGAATCATGACTTGCATGTCGATGAGTATGACAACCGGCAGGAGCCATAGGAGTTGTCTTAATTATTGTATGACCTGCGTGTCAATGAATAAACGCCATGTAATTACTTTACTTTATTGCTAAACCGTTAGCCATAGTAGTAGAAGTAATAGTTAGCGAACAACTTCATGGAGACACGATGATGGAGATCATGATGATGAAGATCATGGTGTCATGCCGGTGATGAAGATTATCATGGCGCCCCAAAGATGGAGATCAAAGGAGCAATATGATATTGGCCATATCATGTCACTATTTGATTGCATGTGATGTTTATCATGTTTTTGCATCTTATTTGCTTAGAACGACGGTAGTAAATAAGATGATCCCTCATAATAATTTCAAGAAAGTGTTCCCCCTAACTGTGTGCCGTTGCGAAAGTTCGTTGTTTCGAAGCACCACGTGATGACCGGGTGTGATAGATTCCAACGTCCACATACAACGGGTGTAAGACAGATTTACACATGCAAAACACTTAGGTTGACTTGACGAGCCTAGCATGTACAGACATGGCCTCGGAACACAAGAGACCGAAAGATCGAACATGAGTCGTATGGAAGATATGATCAACATGGAGATGTTCACCGATGATGACTAGTCCGTCTCACGTGATGATCGGACACGGTCTAGTTGAGTCGGATCATGTATCACTTAGATGACTAGAGGGATGTCTAATCCGAGTGGGAGTTCATTAAATAATTTGATTAGATGAACTTAATTATCATGAACTTAGTCTAAAAAAACCTTTGCAAAATGTCTTGTAGATCAAATGGCCCATGCTCATGTCAACCTCAACTTCAACGCATTCCTAGAGAAAACCAAGCTGAAAGATGATGGCAGCAACTATACGGACTGGGCCCGGAACCTGAGGATCATCCTCATAGCTGCCAAGAAAGCATATGTCCTAGAAGCACCGCTAGGTGAAGCACCCATCCCAGAGAACCAAGATGTTATGAACGCTTGGCAGTCGCGTGCTGATGATTACTCCCTCGTTCAATGCGGCATGTTTTACAGCTTAGAACCGGGGCTCCAAAAGCGTTTTGAGCAACACAGAGCATCTGAGATGTTCGAAGAGCTGAAAATGGTTTTCCAAGCTCATGCCCGGGTCGAGGGATGTGAAATCTCCGACAAGTTCTATAGTTGTAAGATGGAGGAAAATAGTTCTGTCAGTGAGCACATACTCAAAATGTCTGGGTTGCACAACTGCTTATCCTAGCTGGACATTAACCTCCCGGACGAGGCGGTCATTGACAGAATCCTTCAGTCGCTCCCACCTAGCTACAAGAGCTTTGTGATGAACTACAATATGCAGGGGATGGTGAAAACTATTCCTGAAGTATTTTCAATACTGAAATCAGCGGAGGTGGAGATCAAAAAGTAACATCAAGTGTTGATGGTCAATAAAACCACTAGTTTCAAGAAAGGCAAGGGTAAGAAGAACTTCAAGAAGGACGGCAAGGGAGTTGCCGCACCCGGTAAGCCAGTTGCCGGGAAGAAGCCAAAGCATGGACCCAAACCTGAGACTAAGTGCTTTTATTGCAAGGGAAGCGGACACTGGAAGCGAAACTGCCCCAAGTACTTAGCGGACAAGAAGGCCGGCAACACCAAAGGTATATGTGATATACATGTAATTGATGTGTACCTTACCAGTACTCGTAGTAGCTCCTGGGTATTTGATACCGGTGCGGTTGCTTATATTTGTAACTCAAAACAGGAGCTGCGGAATAAGCGAAGACTGGCGAAGGACGAGGTGACGATGCGCGTCGGGAATGGTTCCAAGGTCGATGTGATCGCCGTCGGCATGCTACCTCTACATTTACCTACGGGATTAGTTTTAAACCTCAATAATTGTTATTTAGTGCCAGCTTTGAGCATGAACATTGTATCTGGATCTCGTTTAATACGAGATGGCTACTCATTTAAATCCGAGAATAATGGTTGTTCTATTTATATGAGAGATATGTTTTATGGTCATGCCCCGCTGGTCAATGGTTTATTCTTAATGAATCTCGAACGTGATGTTACACATATTCATAGTGTGAATACCAAAAGATGTAAGATTGATAATGATAGTCCCACATATCTGTGGCACTGCCGCCTTGGTCACATTGGTGTCAAACGCATGAAGAAGCTCCATACAGATGGACTTTTGGAGTCTCTTGATTTCGAATCAGTTGACACGTGCGAACCATGCCTCATGGGTAAAATGACCAAGACTCTGTTCTCCGGAACAATGGAGCGAGCAACCAACTTATTGGAAATTATACATACTGATGTGTGCGGTCCAATGAGCGTTGAGGCTCGCGGTGGCTATCGTTATGTTCTCACTCTCACTGATGACTTAAGTAGATATGGGTATGTCTACTTGATGAAACACAAGTCTGAGACCTTTGAAAAGTTCAAGGAATTTCAGAATGAGGTAGAGAATCAACATGACCGAAAAATAAAGTTCTTACGATCACATCGTGGAGGAGAATATTGAAGTCACGAATTTGGTAGCACTTAAGGAAATGTGGAATCATTTCACAGCTCACGCCGCCTGGAACACCTCAACGTAACAGTGTGTCCGAATGTCGTAATCACACTTTATTGGATATGGTGCGATCTATGATGTCACTCACCGATTTACCGCTATCATTTTGGGGATACGCTCTAGAGACAGCTACATTCACTTTAAATAGGGCACTATCTAGATCTGTTGAGATGACACCCTATGAATTATGGTTTGGGAAGAAACCTAAGCTGTCGTTTCTAAAAGTTTGGGGATGCGATGCTTATGTCAAGAAACTTCAACCTGAAAAGATCGAACCCAAGTCAGAAAAATGTGTCTTCATAGGATACCCTAAGGAAACCATTGGGTATACCTTCTACCTCAGATCCGAAGGCAAGATCTTTGTTGCCAAGAACGGGTCCTTTCTGGAGAAAGAGTTTCTCTCAAAAGAAGTAAGTGGGAGGAAAGTGGAACTTGATGAAGTACTACCTCTTGAACTGGTAAGTAGCGCATCTCAGGAAGATGTTCCTGTAGTGCCTGCACCGACTAGAGAGGAAATTAATGATGACGATCAAGGTACTCTGGATCAAGTTACCACTGAACTTCGTAGGTCCATGAGGACACGTTCCACACCAGAGTGGTATGGCAACCCTGTCCTGGAAATCATGTTGTTAGACAACGGTGAACCTTCGAACTATGAAGAAGCAATGGCGGGCCCAGATTCCAACAAATGGCTTGAAGCCATGCAATCCGAGATAGGATCCATGTATGAAAACAAAGTGTGGACTTTGACAGACTTGCCCGATGATCGGCGAGCGATAGAAAACAAATGGATATTTAAGAAGAAGACGGACACGGATGGTAATGTTACCATCTATAAAGCTCGACTTGTCGCTAAGGGTTATCGACAAGTTCAAGGGGTTGACTACGATGAGACTTTCTCTCCCGTAGCGAAGCTGAAGTCCATCCGAATCATGTTAGCAATTGCCGCATACTATGATTATGAGATATGGCAAATGGATGTCAAAACGGCATTCCTTAACGGCTATCTTAAGGAAGAACTGTATATGATGCAGCCGGAAGGTTTTGTCGATCCTGAGAATGCTAACAAGGTATGCAAACTCCAGCGATCCATTTATGGGCTGGTGCAAGCATCTCGGAGTTGGAATATTTGCTTTGATGAGATGATCAAAGCGTTTGGGTTTATGCAGACTTATGGAGAAGCCTGTGTTTACAAGAAAGTGAGTGAGAGCTCTGTAGCATTTCTCATATTATATGTAGATGACATCTTTTGATGGGAAATGATATAGAACTTTTGGACATCATTAAGGCCTACTTGAATAAGTGTTTTTCAATGAAGGACCTTGGAGAAGCTTCTTAATATTAGGCATCAAGATCTATAGGGATAGATCGAGACGCCTCATAGGTCTTTCATAAAGCACATACCTTGATAAGATATTGAAGAAGTTCAATATGGATCAGTCCAAGAAGGGGTTCTTGCCTGTGTTGCAAGGTGTGAAATTGAGCTCGGCTCAATGCCCGACCACGGCAGAAGATAGAGAAAAGATGAGTGTCATCTCCTATGCCTCGGCTATAGGGTCTATTATGTATGCCATGCTGTGTACCAGACCTGATATAAACCTTGCCGTAAGTTTGGTAGGAAGGTACCAAAGTAATCCCGGCATGGAACACTGGACAGCAGTCAAGAATATCCTGAAGTACCTGAAAAGGACTAAGGATATGTTTCTCGTTTATGGAGGCGACGAAGAGCTCGTCGGAAAGGGTTACGTTGACGCTAGCTTCGACACAAATCTGGATGACTCTAAGTCACAAACCGGATACATGTATATTTTGAATGGAGGGGCAGTAAGCTGGTGCGGTTGCAAGCAAAGCGTCATGGCGGGATCTACATGTGAAGCGGAGTACATGGCAGCCTCAGAGGCAGCGCATGAAGCAATCTGTATGAAGGAGTTCATCATCGACCTAGGAGTCATACCCAATGCGTCGGGGCCGATCACTCTCTTCTGTGACAACACTGGAGCTATTGCCCTTGCCAAGGAGCCCAGGTTTCACAAGAAGACCAGGCACATCAAGCGTCGCTTCAACTCCATTCGTGAAAATGTTCAAGATGAAGACATAGATATTTGCAAAGTGCATACAGATCTGAATGTCACAGATCCGTTGACTAAACCTCTTCCACGAGCAAAACATGATCAACACTAGAACTCTATGGGTGTTCGATTCATCACAATGTAACTAGATTATTGACTCTAGTGCAAGTGGGAGACTCTTGGAAATATGCCCTAGAGGCAATAATAAAATGGTTATTATTATATTTCCTTGCTCATGATAATTGTCTATTGTTCATGTTATAATTGTGTTATCCGGAAATCGTAATACATGTGTGAATACATAGACCACAACATGTCCCTAGTGAGCCTCTAGTTGACTAGCTCGTTGATCAACAGATAGTCATGGTTTCCTGACTATGGGCATTGGATGTCATTGATAACGGGATCACATCATTAAGAGAATGATGTGATGGACAAGACCCAATCCTAAGCATAGCACAAGATCGTGTAGTTCATTTGCTAGAGATTTTCCAATGTCAAGTATCATTTCCTTAGACCATGAGATCGTGTAACTCCCGAATGTCGTAGGAGTTCTTTGAGTGTACCAAACATCACAACGTAACTGTGTGACTATAAAGGTATACTACAGGTATCCCAGAAAGTATCTGTTGGGTTGACACGGATCGAGACTGGGATTTGTCACTCCGTATGACGGAGAGGTATCTCTGGGCCCACTCAGTAATGCATCATCATAATGAGCTCAATGTGACCAAGTGTTTGGTCACGGGATCATGCATTATGGTACGAGTAAAGTGACTTGCCGGTAACGAGATTGAACGAGGTATTGGGATACCGATGATCGAATCTCGGGCAAGTAACGTACCGATTGACAAAGGGAATTGTATACGGGATTACCTGAATCCTCGACATCGTGGTTCATTCAATGAGATCATCGTGGAACATGTGGGAGCCAACATGGGTATCCATATCCCGCTGTTGGTTATTGGCCGGAGAGCTGTCTCGGTCATGTCTGCATGATTCCCGAACCCGTAGGGTCTACACACTTAAGGTTCGGTGACGCTAGGGTTGTAGAGATATTAGTATGTGGTAACCCGAAAGTTGTTCGGAGTCCCGGATGAGATCCCGGACGTCACGAGGAGTTCCGGAATGGTCCGGAGGTGAAGATTTGTATATAGGAAGTCCAGTTTCGGCCACCGGGAAAGTTTTGGGGGTCACCGGTATTGTACCGGGACCACCGGAAGGGTCCCGGGGGTCCATCGGGTGGGGCCACCTATCCCGGATGGCCACATGGGCTGAAGAGGAAAGGGAACCAGCCCCTGGTGGGCTGGTGTGCCCCCTTGGGCCTCCCCCTGTGCCTAGGGTTGGAAACCCTAGGGGTGGGGGCGCCCCACTTGGCTTGGGGGGCAAGTCCCCCCTTGGCCGCCCCCCCCCTTGAGATGGATCTTTAGGGGCCGACGCACCCCCTAGGGCCCCTATATAAAGATGGGGGGAGGGAGCGCAGCCGCACCCTAGTCCCTGGCGCCTCCCTCACCCCCCGTAACACCTCTCCCTCTCGCTGAGCTTGGCGAAGCCCTGCCGAGATTGCCGCTACTTCCACCACCACGCCGTCGTGCTGCTGGATCTCCATCAACCTCTCCCTTCCCCCTGCTGGATCAAGAAGGAGGAGACGTCTTCCCCAACCGTATGTGTGTTGAACGCGGAGGTGCCGTCCGTTCGGCACTAGGATCTTCAGTGATTTGGATCACGACGAGTACGACTCCCTCAACCCCGTTCTCTTGAACGCTTCCGCTCGCGATCTACAAGGGTATGTAGATGCACTTCTCTCTATCATTGCTAGATGACTCCATAGATTCATCTTGGTGAAGCGTAGAATTTTTTTATTTTCTGCAACGTTCCCCAACATATCACACCCCAGCCAATGTGATCTCTTCACGCTCGACTCTCGCCACGGCCTCGTCCTCTTAAATGATCTCGACGTGGACGCCTCCCTGGCCCAAGTTCGTGGACTACCCAACCATCCCGGACTGCGTGGCAGCGGTGCTCTACGCCACCGATGGCTACGACCACATCGACTGCCATGGCAACCCCTTCCGCGTGGTCTACGTGGGCACCGATGAAGAGGAGGTCGCACAAGCTTGTGTCTACTCTTCAGAGGATCGTTCCTGGAGCCTCGTGATATCTTGTGAGCACCCTGGCTTGCCCCTGCTCGTCATTCGCTCTCGACCCAATGCCCTTGTGGGAGATGCAGTCTATTTCTTGTGCCATCAGGAAACGTTCATCCTGCAGTATGACTTGTTGAACCAGGAACTATCAATGATTTACTGGCCACCCTTGCCAAAGTGTAAGTGCGACGAATATATCGTTATGCCCACAGAGGATGGTGTGCTGGGATGTGCTACCCTGAAGGAGTCCAAGCTCGAATTATGGTCGATGGAGGCTGGCACAGACAGAGCTGTGAAATGGGCAATACGTAGTCGTACAGCTTGAGAACCTGCTACCCTCTCCCCCAGATATGCGATCAGCTGCGCCAATGGACTTGATGTCTTTCTCGTGCGGACAGATCTTAGCACCTTCACAGTTGAGCTTAATTCAGGCTGAGTTAAGAAGGTATCCAACATCACTCACATCATTCCCTACATGAGTTTCTACACTCCAAGTACTAGCATCATCAAACCCGTAATAGCTTGTTAATGTTTGCTTTCCTATGACATGCAAATCATTTAGTAAAAAGTAATTAATATTTCTGGTATCATATATAATGTATATTTTTAGATCAAGTTGGGGGTATAAAGCCTCCATTAGCCATGGCTTCCTCCTCAGAGAGCATTGAGAAGGCCCGAGACGAGCACCATGATCTGCTGCAGCCACACTCAAGTGGGAATCTGGGCTTTGAGAAGGAGAAGTGGGTAGAGAAGGGCCAGGAGGATTGTGAATGTGAGGAGGACGGATGGGAGGAGGAGGCCGAGGAAGAGGATAGGGAATAGAATGGGGATAAAGCTCAGGAGTTGTTTGATTAGGGGTCCAAGGCCATCGAGGAAGGCCAATTGGTCCATGCCGAGGGCATTTTCTACACTGCCCTTAGGAGCAGGTTAGGGTTTCTCTCCCTTCCGCATGCTGCTTTTATTCCAAAGCCTGGCTGAATCGTGCATACAGATGGATTATTGGATACAACTTCCAGAGTCCATTTATCTGTATTGGTATTTTATACGTGCTTAATTGCTTTGCACTTTGACTTACTTAGTCTTTGATTTTGTGATGAGCTTAGTTGTGTTTAGGGGGTTCAAACTGGGAAAGCAGCAATGCCTGCGAGTCAGGACCTAACCTTCTTTTGTTATGCTGTGTGAATTGTGACGAGTGCCAAATCAATGTGTATTTGCTTCAGGACTTGGTGTTTACCTATTTGAGGAATTTGCATATGAGCAATGTCACTTATACCAACTATCCTTACTGCATATGCAGTTTGCAAAAAACTCAGTGAATGGGATCAGAAATTCTTAAACTAAGTAGCACTTTGGACCAACTGTGGTAAGGCTAACTGGCGAAAAGTGCAGTTATTCTAAATACTTCATCGTAGCGTAGTTTAATTATATGGGACTTAGAAGTTGCACTTAAAACTATGACACTCTTGGTGGTTGTTACAAGAGAAAAGTCTACATTACAACCCTGAACTAACCACTAGGTTTAAACTTCAAGCCTCAACTTCAAAACCGTTCATCCCACACACCAAACTAACCAGACGGTCTAAAAATCAACCCCCCTCATGGTTTTGACTAAGTCGGGTGGTTTTGACCGAGTTGACGCTGACTGGGGCAATGCTAAGTCATCAAAGAATGCCAACTAAGGTGATAAACAGTGGACATAGTTGGAACCTTCCTGATGAAATAATTGTGGTGGAGTTTTGATTATGATGTTGTATCTCAGATTACATTACTTTTCATGTCATTATGTTGTACTCTTGAGTCCTGACTCTTGACAATGATGCACCTGATAAATGTAGTAACGTACTGCTTTGTTGTCAACTAGGGTGTTATATTATGGGAGACTTTCTCCAATGTGTATTAGCACATATTACAAATATGGATATGCTTTATTGTACAAAGCTCGAGCCGAGATTGCACCATATCAGGACTGGTGGAAGAGTAGAACTAGCAGAGATGATATTGGAAGCTCAAAGGCATCTGGTAGTAATGTAAGGGAAGGTGATACTGAAAAAGGTATATATGCCATTGCCACTACTCATGTACCCCATACAATCATAGACACTACAATATACTCTGCAATGTACACACTTGATTAAGATTATTGTGGTTATGGATTACAAGCTTGTCTCTTCATCTGTTCATACATGCTGAGGAGTGTACATAATGAACTGCTACTTTGTAATGTACTGCCACTCCCTCCGTTCCAAAATACATGTCGTGGTTTTTGTTCAAATTATTTTGGAATGGAGGGAGTAGTAAATCATACGTGCATTGCATGTGAGAGCTTGGACAATCAAATTACAACCAAAAATCGGCACACTGTTACAGTATATATAATAGGTAAATGAAAATTTTGAGGCACATGCATGAAGTATAAGATGCTAAATTTGGGTAAAATATACCGATGGTGTTCCTTTTCCAAGAGGTGTCTTTAAGCATCTCATGTTGCAATTTCTAGAAAATAACAAAAATAACTAGCATTGCGCCTACAAAAATAAATTTGATTTATGATGGTACATCTATAGCCTTGAACACAAATAAAATACCAACTAAAAATAAATGATAGTACTGTTAGAAAAATAAGTTGGGAGAGTCTAAGTATGGAAGAGTCTAGAACAAAGTAGAAGTGTGTTTCGAGTTTTGTGCAAAATGTCTATAGGGCTTAAGCCCAACCAGAGAATCTTCTTGATATTACACATGGTGGAATCTGGTGTAGTAAAGAGAAGATCTAGTGGACAGCAACGTCCAGATTGGCTACCTCTCCACTGTCGGATGAGCTGCATCCAACGGTTGATATTCAAAGTTACTATATAGTGGTATAGATTAAATAGCAAATGATTTCAGGAACCGTCCAGGTGGGCGGTTGGTCAGGAGGAGGTGTCGACCCCTCAGTTCACCTGGGTAGGACTCCTTGGACTTTCTGGGTGCCTACTCAATAAGTGCAAGCCAGGGCCCTGGTGGAAAAAATATAGTAGATTATCTTGGATACAAATTTTTTATCGCTTGCTCATACGTTTTTGAACGAACGGGACATTAGCATGTTTTCTGTACCATATCTGTTACTAGCCTTATTTTTATTTTTATTTCCTACCATGCTTAGTACTTGTACACTCGGAATTGCAATGCTTGATTAAATAGACATCGATCTATGAACCATGACTTCATTCAATTCTGCTAGTGGCTATCTGTCCAATGGACTGAGCTCCGATGCCATAACTGCAGGTGCAGTTGGGTCAGTGACATGTGGGCCCAACAAACGGCTGGCCGACATGTCACTGACCCAACTGCACCTGCAGTTACGTCACCGAAGCAGCGTCCCTGTCCAATGTATTTGAATGAACTAGCTTTGGTGCAAAGTATGTGTTACATATATCGTGCAACAATATGAATAATTGGTCGTTGATTGCATTCTAAAGAAAATAATTTAGAACTGTGGTCTAACATTTTTGTCGTAATTCTTCTAATTTGAATTTAAATGCATCAAGGTATTGATGAATGAGGAAATGTTGAATTGTTGATGATCAGTTTATCCTGTTTTTAGTTTGATCATCTACATATTATGTGCATCTAGTTGTCTTCTCTTTATATACATAGGGTACCCACAAATAAGGAAATAGAATTATCTAACCTGGAAGTGAAAAAGAGTCCTAATATTTGTGTGTGACCTAAAGGTGGGCCTGCCTCCTGTACTGTTGCACACACATAACACCACGATAATTGATGGCCTTGTTCCATGTGTAATTATTTATGCCATAGTAAATACCATTATATCTACTTATTAAAGAAAAACTCTGGACAACCATGATCATAATTTTGTTCAGATTTGGATCTGGCCTGGAAAATGTTGCATATTGCGAAGGCAATACTTGAAAAGAGTCCTTGCGATCCTGTTGTGGAAGTCCTTACATATTGTTCTCTTGCTGAAGTTTCTATGGAAAGAGGTAGTTTCAGACTTCCATTTATCTTAGTTACTCATGCATTTTAATACTAAATGATCTTGGTATTCACGGCCCATACTTTAATTGCAGAAGACATACACTACTCACTCAATGCTTGGTTCAAAGCTTTAGCCATCTTGGAGCATTTGGTTGAGCCTGACCATTGTCGGATTATCTTAATGTATCCTACTTGTGGTAATAACGGTATAAATTGTGTGCTATATAATAGTTTGAAGCATCTTATTTCCAACCCAAGTGCTAAAGTTGCTGCACTTTGTAGGCGTGTATTCAGGTTTCAGGGGTACACTTTAGTCAGTTGCTTTCAATAAGTTTTGGATTACAGAAATTTTGCATGGGTTTCTCCATTTGTATAAATGCACACACTAGTGTATTTGTGCGGATGAACTTTTCTCGCTGAAGAAGAATTCAGTTAGAAAATGTGGTGTATTGTAGATTTTGGTTGTTCTTTGTTAATTTCCTTAGTTTGGTCCTAGAAACTTCCACATATTTCTGGCTTTCAAGTCTGCATCCAAGATTGGAGATGCGATTCCATATGCTGCAAAGGTTATTTCATTCATCAAGTCACGTATGCAGAAGCCGAATAAGGCCTATGATGCTTTCTTGGCTATTGAAGGTGATAATACATCTGGTGCTGAAGTTGGCTCAGAAAAATCCTCGCTGGACAATGACAAAGAATTCCTTGCTACCTTGCTCAATGAAGTAGACGAGCAGGTAAATAAGTCAGTTCCTTCATGTAACCTTGATGGTTTACCTCATGAACCTAATAATACAGTAGTACTATATGAAGAACTAAAACATGTTTGAATTTCTTGGATTCAGTTTGAAGACCTAGCACAAGCATTAATCCCAATCTCAAAGACAAGTGGTGCGCGTAACGTTGTCTATGCTACACCAAGAGCTGGAGCAAGTAATTCTATGTCTACAATAGCAACAATCGAGACTTCGAGTAGTACTGAAATTGACCTCGAGACTGCAAGCCAAGGCATCAAACAAGCTAATGCCAAGCTGATCTCTGCTGTACCTTGTCCCATGAAACTTGCAGAGGATTCTTCGCCTGTAAAAGGTGATAGCAGCAACAAATCAGATGTTCATCCTGCAGCACTGGAGGACGATACCTCTGTATAAGAGTAGATACAACTTCGTTAGCTTTACTACTTGTTAGTAACTTGTGACTGTAAACTTTTAGCTGATTATATGGTCCCATTTTTTCAGGGTCTACATGGTCCCATTTAGTTGATGTATACTGCCATGTGACCTTTTTGTCGGAGCTGTTCTGCCTAATGCAGAAGAATCTCTTCATTATGAACTGGTTTCGGCTTTTGTTTAACCAAGTCAAATGCAATTTAGGGGTGAAGATGCATTGAATCCAAGTGAACTGTGCTCGGTTCCAGTTTGGCGTAATCCTCTGCATTATGCATCGTGCATGATATGACTGGAGGTCCATTGCGAATTTGATTGGAATTTCATCATCCTATAGTTAAACTGACCGGAGGCAATAGAAGTGGCATTCTCCTGCTCTTGTAGCATCTTTCATTTATACTGCTGTGCATCTGTTGTCTTACTATGATACATAACTTTTTACCTCTGTTCAAAAATTGAAGTTCAAGTTTGTTTGGAAAATTGTAGTCCTTTCTTTTGGTGACAAAAGGCTTTTGTATACATTGGCGGGAAGTTTGTGATAGGTACACAAGGTTCTGGAATAGTAGGTAATAGGAGAACCTTGTACACAGTTATCAGTTGACATAAGAACCATATAGTACCAGCTAATGCTGGTTTCATAAGCAGCATAATTTGTTCAGTACTTTTGTTATGTTTTTTCTTCTTCTACAAATGACCAAACTTGTGAGCTCTAATCTTTAGCCAGGTACTTTGGGCAGGGGAGTACTCTGCCTTCTAGATGAGGTCTGGGGCATTAGGAAGAAGAACAATTTCGTCTTGAAATAGAACACTAGGATATGTGACATGGAAAATGTCTAATAGTTGGCACTCTTAGTAGTAACTGTTTGGTCTTGAAATTTTAGTTCCCAATGTCAATGGGATTTGAGTTCTTGTTTTCCTACACTGCAAGGTACGCTACATTTCTGTATTTATTCTACACTATCTATTTATTCTACACTATCTATTTATCTACACTTCTGTTCCATTTGAATTCACACTGCCTTCTAGCTATCATTTCTGTTTGATTGCAAGAACTGGAAAGATAATAATGTGTTTGCTAACATTCGGTGCTAGATCTGGCGATTATCATACTTATTACAGGGTATGCTTATTGCTTAATACAGGGTGTGATAGTTGTACGTACGTTGCACACCCTCACTCTAATCAACCTTGCCTCTGTTGACTTGTATTGGTGACCCCGAACTGTACTGTGAGCCTTTAGCAAATTAGTCAATAGATCTTCGATTTTGATTAGCTTTTGTGTGTAGGGTTTGGTAAAGCAATAGGCTATGAAGCTCACCTTTCGCATGTGGGACCATATGATGGTAGGCTGCAGCTGTTTGGAGGATGTTTGCTAGAGCCTTTTTGTCTCAATATGCTACTCCCTCCGATCCAAATTCATTGACGTAGCTGCGTCAGTAGAGTTGTACTAAAGCTGCGTCGGTAGAGTTGTACTAAAGCTGCATCAATTAATTTAGATCGTAGGGAGTATGTTATATACTTGTTTTGTCAGTATTGCTTTTGTTTTTCTTTAAACTTCCATGATGTTGTAATTATTAGTCCTTGATCGTGGAAGTTTCATTACTGTGTATCATGAACAGAATAGCAGATATAGAGGCCAGGGGAGGTTTTCTCTGTTCCATTATTAGTTTTGTTGACTCACGTTTAGCGTGAAAGTCATGTTCTGCTTGCAAGCTCATTCGAGCTCGCGGTGAACAGTAAAATCATAAAAAAAAATCCAATTTTTTAATGATGAACTTTGTCAAATGTTTTAAGTGCTTGCAAAATTTTAGCATGAAATCACATTAGTGGAAGTCATGGTAAAAAATCAAATCAGGACTTCAAAATGCTTTCGAAAATAACACTTTTGGAGCATCGATTTTTTTTGCCACGACTTCTACCAATGTGATTCTTTGATGAATTTTTGTAATCACTGAAAACTTTTTGTCAATGTTTACCCCAGAAAAAAAATTCAGATTTTTGAAATTCTTTTACATTTTTTCAGAATTTACTGTTCACCGAGCTCCTTTGAGCTCGAGCTCAAAAACTCTGCGTCCCGTTGAGTGCTCCTTCTTGCCCATGGAAATACTATTTGGCTAGGCTCATGGATGGGTACCCTTTAGGGGCCTCCTCACCTGCGGTTGAAAGGAAAAATGCAGGTGTAGAATTTTTTCCTACAGTTACACTATTCATGCATTTGACTCAAAGCAATGGAGCAAGGAGAAAATGGAGGAAATTTCTTTGATACCTGTTTAAAAGGAATTTCATAATCTGCTTGGACCTCCTTTTCATATTCCTACGCATGAAGAATGAAACTAGAATTCTTAGTGGCATAATATTGTTAATTACACTTTACTACGTGGTTTGATTTTGATTTGATCATGTTTATTAGGATTCATGTGTTTTTCTATTCATGTGAACCAAACGTCCAAACTTACAAAATTGCCGTGATTTCCATTCCTCTATTTTACGCATGCATTCCTATTATATTCCTACATTTTCCTAGATTTCTACTGTTTTAGAATTCTACAAACCAAAGAGCTCCTAGACTAGCTATCCATTCTTCTCGGGATCCATAAGGTTCACACATGGTCAACTTCTATGTACATAGACTCAATTATTTGATTTATATTTCCGATGTTCTCTCTTATTAGCAGCATCCATTTGAAAATCTTGACTTTGAAGCTTAGCCTGCACGATTGTTGGTTTGGAACCACACAAATGAATAACCAAGGCTGAATACATACTAGTATATATAGATTGAACTGAAATAGTAGTGGCGCCACTTGAGAAATACTCAATGAGTGAGCTCCAGGCGCTCCCTTCAATTACTATACTTCATTTTTAATACATGCATGCCCTCTGTTTATGGGAAATCCTTCATTTGCAAAGCTCTTGTTGAAGAAAGTACGAACAAAGTTTTGACCAAACCCTAGTTTGATGCCACCCATGCATGCATGTCTCTTTAAAGCGAATTATCCTTTCAGTGGGATTGAACATGTTCCCTGTATTTTGTTTGTGTTCCATTCTTTCCAAGAGGACCTTAGCTAGAGCAGGAAAAGCACTAGCTACCTCAAGCAGTCAAAGCCCGGTCATCCATAACCGCATGCATGTGCCTCTGCGTTCTCCAAGTCGATCGAGCGGAGTAGTTAATTCAATGCTTTTTAATCTTTGAGATGCACTGCTCATTTGGCCGTGAAATGCATGGAAGCATGCACGACTGCACGAGACGATAGTTGCAAGCTTACTATATGTATACTCCTACATGTGTTCAAACTGACGACGATCCACCAATTGAATGAAGTAGCCATGGAAGTTTGTTTGATAGATTAGCTTGATTTTTCCCTTCTGAAATCCCCAAAACTAACGGCACAGCGATGGTGATTTACAAAGTCCTCCTACTTCACCGATCGCTGGCCATTACTACCTTTCAGAAGGCACCGCTCGTGCTCATGCACTGCTCTAGACTATCCTAAAATTACAGAACTTAATTGGTCTCCGGTTACTCGTGCGCGCAACGTACGTTACAACAAGCGTGGCAGTTGATTAGTAACACGAACGTAGGGGGCCGATCACCCCATGCCATTGAACGGCGAGCTCCAATTGTTGGAGTAGCCGTCCGCCACCTTGGCGACGCTCACGGACGAGGAGCCCTGGGAGAGCTCGTAGGCGCGCCTCATGGCCGCGTACGGGTCGACGCCAGCCTCGGCGCCGTACCCCACGAGCCTCCCCTCCTCCGTAGTCGCCGTGCTGCCGCTGTGCCCCTGGTCGGCGTCCACCACCGTGCCCACCGGCATCATGTACGCGTTGCCTCCGAGGCCTTGGTACCAGGCGCCGCCACCGCCGTTGCCGTAAACTGCGGCCCTCGATGCCGGCTGGAAGAAGTTGTGGGTGCTGCCGCCGCTTCCCAGGTGGAGCTCCTGGATGTCCTGCCCGCCGTGCGCGGCCGCGATCACCGCGTCCTGCTCCGGCTTACACCACCCGCGGGCGTGCCCGCCAACGCCGTACGGGTAGTGCAGGGCGAGCTGCGCCGCGGACTGCTGCTGCTGGTGGCTGCCGAACGCGATGGACGTGGGCCAGCCATGGTGGTACCCGGCCATGGCGTCGGCCTGCAGGTGCGAGACGATGCTGCCGTCCTCCGCCCGCCACACGCCGGCCTCGGCGAGCTCAGCCGCCTCCTTGAGGCGCCTGGCCGCGCCGCCCACCGGCAGCGTGCTGCCCTCCAGGATGCTCTTGACGTCGTAGCGGCTCATCTCGAAGTTGGTGACGGCGTTGAGCCCCCGGAACTTGATGGCGGCGATGTCGTACGCCTCCGCGGCCTCCTCCTCGGTCGCTGCACAGCACGCGCATGATTAGGGTTAGCTCACCAACGCGTGTGTCTACCCAACTGACCAGCCAGTGGAGCATATTGCGCGTTGCATGCATGCATGCACGCACGCACGCACGCACGGCGCGGTGGCGCATGCAACGCGAGCTGCATGCGACGGCGCGAAGCTCAAGCGAGGCGCTGGGGATATTCAAACCGGTGCTTGACCGCATGCCCCGGTTTCCTCAGACAGCTCCGAGACACAAGCTTGGAAAGGAACATTTCGGACATAGTTAATGGTGTACGTACTCCACTATCTTAAGCGCCATTTGAACGCATAAAAATATTGCAACGCTTGCGTCCTACGAGACTACTGAGATTTCGTGAGCTGGAGTAGTAAATAATTAGGGCTTCATGACTTGGTTCTCGGAAGCACAGCACAGCTACTGCTACTAGGACTACTCCAGTACAGTAATTAAACAAGTGGTTTAGCTAGCTGAGAAAGCAATTTCGCTTTGATGTGATAGTTTATGCGGCTTACTGAAGGTGCCGAGGTAGAGATCCTTGTTGCCCGCGACTCTCCCTATCCTTGCTTGCCATCTTCCTTGCTGATGATGCCTGTCAAACCATAAGATATATATTTAGTACCACTAGATTGGTAGGCTACCAGTTTTCACGCACTGTAAATAGTATAGTTACCTGGTTACACCGCGATATTTTGATGCGCCACGAGAAAAACCACTACTATTCCTACAGTTGAATGATCATATGCATCCATGTGATTGTTAGCCAACAGAGACGTGCTTAATTACGTACCGTGCAATCTTTCAACACATGTATACATGTGATGTTGTAAAACATTACTTGGGATGGGTCAAGCAATTGTTACCTCCTAAGATATGCAATGTACTCCTGCCTGGTCATATGTTTCATTTCCTCTATCTCCTTCTCATAAGTACTTATCTGCAGATTTTTTATAGGTGAAAGGAAAAAACAGGATCAGTAGCTGCCCATGCAGAAGGAAACAGAACAATCTATTATAGATTTTTTTTCTTACTGGGATATTTGTTGTTGTGGTTGTGCCCCAATATTTTAGAGCTGCCAAATCATAAGCCCTAGCTGCCTTGTCTTCTTTGTCATAACCGCCTACGCAAATGTTCACCCAGGAGAAATTAAAGTGCTATCGAGGACTTAGCTAGCATCAGAACACTTGCCCATACAAATATATGTAGTAATCGAATACTTGCACGAAAGATCAGTACAAATTCTTACCCAGATAAACTGCATTCCCATGATCAGTATTTCCAGTGTCATATTCCAGGGGAGGCCAGCATTGACACACCAGAAAGAAGAAAGCTTAATTATCACATGTTTAAGAACATCCCATAGAAGTTGCCAAAAGATTGAGATCTAGCTAATGATTGAACTATATATCCATGTATATACTACATGAACAGTCCCATTATACCTTGTTTCCCCTTGCGAGTCTGCCCCTCTCTCCTGCAACTATTGTCCCATAGATGCGCCTCATACCGCCCTGTCCATCTATGCCTGCAGGTCGAATTAACAACAAATAACGCGTAAAGTAAAATCAGCTTTGAAGCATCAAAGCGACACTTCTATTGGCCAAACAACCCTACGCAGATCATGGAAATTCGATGCATATGTGTCCCCCCTTTACCTAGTCAACTATAGTACCACTAGTGCATTTTGTGAGGATCACCTTATATTACAAGCATTGTGTTACCTAAAGGCTAAGTGAAGTGGAAAGTTGCATAGCACAAGTGAAGTACTAGCATATATACTGCTATCAGATTAGTTAGCTTTGATTGCATTATGTTGTTAGCAAAATACTAGAGCGATCATGATTTTGTTCCTAATTTTACAAATCTTATTAACAAGTTTTTGTGAAGTTCCTAGCTAATTGTAGTGTACACAGGATCCAAAAATCATCTTTTTTCCTTAGCTACTTCTAACCGTACGCATTCTAGGCAGATCGATCCCTCAAAAATGGCATCGAAAAGAAGAAAGATTAGTGTGCAATCGAGGGGGAGAAAGAAAGAAACTACTAGTGATCTAAACGATCTTATATTTCTTTACAGAGGGAGTAATGGGCAACGAAGATCAGGCATCAGGAGCCAAAGAAGCAAATTAAACACCTCTAGGTCACTAGCAGAAGCCAGGAAGATCCACGTTAGCTAACCTTGTTACACCTCGGTAGATCGAGGTCCTTTGCCCGAAGGTGTCGATGGATTTCCTCTGGACGGCGTCTGCCGTGCCGGCGCTCGGCGAATCCACCCGCTTGTTCTCCGACGACGTGCTCTCTGTCCCCACCGCCGCCGGGACCACCGGCATCTGCGGGTGCGAGTTCGACCCCATGCTCATCGAGAGCGCCAGGCCCTGCCCACGCGAGCTCGCGACGCCCACGCCGTTGCCGGTGCTCCCTGGCGCGCCGGAGCACGCATAGCTGGTCGCGCTCGCGTCGGCGCTCATCTCCTGGTCATGCTGCGCCTGGTTATTGTCGTTCCGGAGCCATGTCTTGATCATGGACAGCTCTATGGTGCTGCCGCCACGGCCGTCTACGCCGTGTGAACCAGCCGCCGCGCTGCTGCCCATCGCGCTTCCGGACGAGAACAGGTAGCCGCCGGCGTGGTCCTGCACGTCGGAGAAGGAGCTGCCGCCTAGGAAGTCCTCGAGCTTCGGCGCCTCACCGTCGTCCACCGTCATCCTCCCGCCGCTCGAGCCGACTAGCATCGACAGCTCGGAGGAGCCGCCGTGGTAGTTCAAACCCCTCATTGCCCAATCTGTAACCGCATGATCCCATCCAACATCAGATGCTAGAAAAAGGTATACATGCGCGCTGGAGCTCAAGTAGTACATGCACAGTAGCTCATCAGCTCACCTTGGGTTTCCTGGGTGCCTCCGTTGAAGGCATCCATGACGCCGTAGTTGGCGTCGGCCCGTAGGCCAGACATGCCGAGGTGCGCATCCGGCGCCGTCTGACCTTGCAGGCCATAGAAGTCGCCTCCACCGGAGACGTCGATGGCGGCGGCGGCGGCGGGTGAGCCGTTCTGGTGGGGCTGTGGGTGGCTCCCTTGGCCGGAGAGCGAGAAGCCTAGCCAGTTGTTCGCCGAAGCCATTGTGGAGATGGAGCTCGTGTATTTTTATCGATCAGTGGTTTGATTTGGAAGAGATGGCAGTGGCGGTCTGGTCGCTAGCTAGATTCTTCTGATCAGGGCAGTCAAAGCTAGCATTGGTTTGTGGGAGGTGGCTCGTGGCTGGCTGGGAAGAAGCGCGCGAGGACAGGCCGGGGAAAACAATCCTATCTCTCGGCCGGACAGGAGGAAAATGCTGGAGAAGCAGGGCCCTGTACTTATACCAGCATGAGTGGCTAAGCTAGCCTCCTCCTAGTGGGTGCTACTGCTAGCTACCTGATGCAACGTGTGATTCCAGGTAGCGACTTTCCCAGTATTGAAAACATTCTGAATTCGAACGTGCATGCAAATCGATTCTATTGTATGTTTTCTTTTGCACCTACAGTAGATTCGCTCGTATGTAGGGGTGCTTTTTTGAGAGATACTATACTTATATACTTACTCCATCGTGTCAGTAGCGAGCTATTAGTACAAAGCTGAGACTTATGTTTTTTTCTTTTGCGAGGGAAAAGCTGAGACTTATGTTTTTTTTTGCGGCAAAGCTGAGACTTATGTTGACCACTCTTGAATCCCAAAAGTGCATGCTAGACATCCATTTGCGCACGCAATTTCCATCGATTTGTTAGTACTCCCTCTGTTCACTTTTACAAGGCTTCAAAGACATTTCAGTCAGTGCAAAGCAGTTCATTTTCAGTTGTCTGAAACGACTTACAAAAGTGAACGGAGGGAGTGGTACAAATTAACCAATAATTATCGTTGAAGTAAACTTACAGAATCTTACTATTAGGACAATGACCGTGTGTTGTAGCATGTTATAAATATTCTAATATGTTATCTTTACCTGCCCATATTAATACGAGTGTGTAAATAAATGTTTATCAGTTCCTGCCCATGATTTACCTTATGTTTTAATGAGAAGCTTGGTAAGTAAATTGAAATAAAATTGATTCAGAAGGTAAGTAAATTAAGGTGATTGATTATCATAAAAAAAGGTTGGACGAAAGAGTGGCGGAAAGAAAAGTGAAACATGAAACCTTACATTCTTTTTAAGTAGTATAGTACTAGGACAATGCCCGTGTGTTATAACGAGATATAAATATGCTAATATGTTATCTAATCATACCCATTATTTACCTTTTTTTAAAAGTCTGTGATTTATCTTATATTTTGATGAGAAGTTTGGTAAGTGAATTAAAGCGGGATTGATTTAGAAGGTAAGTAAGTTAATGTGATTGTTAATCATACAGGGAAGATTAGGTGAAGGGGTGGTGAAAAAAAAAGCGAAACATGAAATTTTACATTCTTTTTAAGTAGTAGAGATAGAGAAGAGATAAAAATTTACCACTCAACTAGCTACTTTTGATAACAGTCCTGATCTATTGTTCGGGCTGTAATAACAAGTATGATATGTAAGACACAATAGGTCCGGAGGTGATGCTCCTGCGTGCATATGCGTCTGTGATGGACAGTAAATTCTAAAAAAAAATCAAATAATTCTAACATTTGAACGTTTTAGCAACCTGCAAAGTTCGTGAAGGAAAAACACCCGTGGAGTATTGGACAAAAAAGCACAAAATCGACGTTCCAAAGTACTTTAAAATACTGCCCTTTTGAACATCATTTTTATTTTTCTTTCCCAAGACCTCCGAGCTTATTTTTTTCCCATTGCAGAAAAGAGATCCCTTACCCTTTCTTTAGAAAATGATGAATATGAAGTCCGGGAGGCCGTTGGGAGTGACTGCTTTGCTAATCTATCCTTTTATCCTTCTTTTCGGAGACAAGCACATATTACCGTAACCTAGTGATTAATGCTTTTTCAACACAAAACTTTGCAAGTTGAGACAACATCCAACAATGTTTATTTAAAAAAACAAATCACATTACTCCTTATTTCATCCGATTTTACTATTCATCCAAGTGCATATGCACCCGAGTGCAGAAACTCCATGTCCTAGTTCAAGTTATTCTAGCCAATATGTGCGTTAAATTTGCAACCGATTTTCAGTGCCAATGTGTTCACTTAATTTGCAGATTGGGCAAATCACATCGCACATGAGTCACATTAAAAAATCATGTGCAATGGTACAACCCGTTGCACACTGTTGAAACTAGGAACCTGTGTGCAATTGATGCCCGTTGTAAATATAGATACTAGGATTGGAATCCAACCTCTACTCACTGGTAGAAAAAGAGGCTTCCGTCCAGCCCCATTAGTCGCGAAACTGTAGGAACCGCGACTAATGAAGTCTTTAGTCGCGGTTCGGCAGACGAACCGCGACCAAAGGCCTGGGCCCAGGGCGCTCGGTGGCCAGCTGGTGCACGTGAGGGGCTTTAGTCGCGGTTGGCCAGGCCAACCGCGACTAAAGGTGCGCAAAGGCCTTTAGTCGCGGTTGGCCAGGCCAACCGCGACTAAAGCTCCTCCCCTATATATACCAGTTCAGCACGCTCACTTAGCCATTTGGTGCCACTTCTCTTCACAAGCTTCACAAGGGGGTGTAGGTTTGCTTTTGGTTCCTCTTATGCACACAAGGTGTTTGATGAAATGCCCTAAGAGGGTGAAACAAACATGATATGAAGTGTTGGAGCCACACTTGAGGTTCCTCATTTATTTTTTCCTCCTCGATCGCGGTTAGCAACTTGAACCTTTCATGCATGTGTGTCATTGATAAAATATGCATGTGTGCAGTTCATTGTTTAATTTATATTGTTTGTAGCTAGTTAGTTTAACAAATGCATGATGGTTAATTATATATTTTATATTATAATAATGCAGATGAATCGGCAATGGATGTACGGTAACCGACTCTCCGGCGAGTTCACTACGGGTTTGAAAGATTTCCTCGTAGTGGCTAATGCGAACAAGCAGGGGGGTTTTGTTATCTGTCCATGTGTTATCTGTAAGAATCAGAAGGGTTACTCTTCCTCAAGAGATGTTCACATGCATCTGCTTCGGCACGGTTTCATGCCAAGCTATAATTGTTGGACCAAGCATGGAGAAAGAGGGGTTATAATGGAAGAAGATGAAGAAGGGGATGATTTCATCGATGAAAGCTATCTTGCTCATTTCGGTGATACTTTCATGGAGGATGCTGAAGGTGAAGGGGAAGGTGAAGAAGAGGCACGTGATGATCCCGTTGATGATCTTGGTCGGACCATTGCTGATGCACGGAGACGCTGCGAAACTGAAAAGGAGAGGGAGAATTTGGATCGCATGTTAGAGGATCACAGAAAGGCGCTGTACCCCGGATGCGATGATGGTCTGAAAAAGCTGGGCTGCACACTGGATTTGCTGAAATGGAAGGCAGAGGCAGGTGTAGCTGACTCGGCATTTGAAAACTTGCTGAAAATGTTGAAGAATATGTTTCCAAAGGATAACGAGTTGCCCGCCAGTACGTACGAAGCAAAGAAGGTTGTCTGCCCTCTAGGTTTAGAGGTTCTGAAGATACATGCATGCATCAACGACTGCATCCTCTACCGCGGTGAATACGAGAATTTGAATGAATGCCCGGTATGCACTGCATTGCGTTATAAGATCAGAGGCGATGACCCTGGTGACGATGTTGAGGGCCAGAAACCCAGGAAGAGGGTTCCCGCCAAGGTGATGTGGTATGCTCCTATAATACCACGGTTGAAACGTCTGTTCAGGAACAAAGAGCATGCCAAGTTGTTGCGATGGCACAAAGAGGACCGTAAGTCGGACGGGGAGTTGAGACACACCGCAGATGGAACGCAATGGAGAAAGATCGACAGATGGTTCAAAGATTTTGCAGCTGACGCAAGGAACATAAGATTTGCTCTAAGTACGGATGGCATGAATCCTTTTGGCGAGCAGAGCTCCAGCCATAGCACCTGGCCCGTGACTCTATGCATCTACAACCTTCCTCCTTGGTTGTGCATGAAGCGGAAGTTCATTATGATGCCAGTGCTCATCCAAGGTCCGAAGCAACCCGGCAACGACATCGATGTGTACCTAAGGCCATTAGTTGATGAACTTTTACAGCTGTGGGGTGGTGTCCGTGTGTGGGATGAGCACAAACAAGAGGAATTTGACCTACGAGCGTTGCTTTTCGTAACCATCAACGATTGGCCTGCTCTTAGTAACCTTTCGGGACTGTCAAATAAGGGATACAATGCATGCACGCACTGCTTACATGAGACTGAAAGTGTACATTTGCCAAATTGTAAGAAGAACGTGTACCTTGGGCATCGTCGATTTCTTCCGAAAATTCATCCAGTAAGAAAGAAAGGCAAGCATTACAACGGCAAGGCAGATCACCGGCCGAAGCCTGCGGAACGCACTGGTGCTGAGGTATTTGATATGGTCAAGGATTTGAAAGTCATCTTTGGAAAGGGTCCTGGCGGACAATCAGTTCCGAAGGGAGCTGACGGGCACGCAGCCATGTGGAAGAAGAAATCTATATTCTGGGAGCTAGAATATTGGAAAGTCCTAGATGTCCGCTCTGCAATCGACGTGATGCACGTTACGAAGAATATTTGCGTGAACCTCCTAAGCTTCTTGGGCGTGTATGGGAAGACAAATGATACAAAGGAAGCACGGCAGGACCAGCAACGTTTGAAAGACCCTGATGACCGGCATCCGGAATGGTTTCAAGGTCGTGCCAGCTACGCTCTGACCAAAGAAGAGAAGGTCATCTTTTTTGAATGCCTGAGCAGTATGAAGGTCCCGTCTGGATTCTCGTCCAATATAAAGGGAATAATAAACATGGCGGAGAAAAAGTTCCAAAACCTGAAGTCTCACGACTGCCACGTGATTATGACGCAATTGCTTCCGATTGCTTTGAGGGGGCTCCTGCCGGAAAATGTTCGAGTAGCCATTGTGAAGCTATGTGCATTCCTCAATGCAATCTCTCAGAAGGTAATCAATCCAGAAGTTCTACCACGGTTACAGAACGATGTGATCCAATGCCTTGTCAGTTTCGAGTTGGTGTTCCCGCCATCCTTCTTCAATATTATGACGCACCTCCTGGTTCACCTAGTCGAAGAGATTTTCGTTCTCGGTCCTGTATTTCTACACAATATGTTCCCCTTCGAGAGGTTCATGGGAGTATTAAAGAAATATGTTCGTAACCGTGCTAGGCCAGAAGGAAGCATCGCCAAGGGCTATGGAAATGAGGAGGTAATTGAGTTTTGTGTTGACTTTGTTCCTGACCTTAAGCCGATTGGTCTTCCTCGATCGCGGCACGAGGGGAGACTAAGTGGAAAAGGCACGATCGGAAGGAAATCAACGATATGTATGGACGGCCATTCTCTGACTGAAGCACACCACACTGTACTGACCAATTCCAGCTTGGTGGCTCCGTACTTTGAGAAACACAAGAATATTTTACGCTCGGACAACCCGGGGAAGCCTGAATCCTGGATTAGGAAGGCCCACATGGAGACTTTCGGCAGTTGGTTGAGAAAACATTTAATGAATGACAATGATGTTGTAGATCAGCTGTACATGTTGGCCAAGACACCATCTTCGACTATAACGACT
Organism: Triticum aestivum; assembly: GCF_018294505.1. Taxonomy (NCBI): domain Eukaryota; kingdom Viridiplantae; phylum Streptophyta; class Magnoliopsida; order Poales; family Poaceae; genus Triticum; species Triticum aestivum. The sequence continues at coordinate 548,943,080 of NC_057798.1, read as the reverse complement.
TTCCAAGGGTACGAGATAAATGGGAATACATTTTACACGATCGTCCAAGATAAAAAGAGCACCAACCAAAACAGTGGTGTCCGCTTTGATGCAGCAACCGAGAATGGGCAAAAGGTCACATATTATGGTTACATAGAGGAGATATGGGAACTTGACTATGGACCCTCCTTTAAGGTCCCTTTGTTCCGGTGCAAATGGTTCAAGCTAACAGGAGGTGGGGTAAAGGTGGACGAGCAATACGGAATGACAATGGTGGATTTCAACAATCTTGGTTACCTTGACGAACCATTCGTCCTTGCCAAAGATGTCGCTCAGGTTTTTTATTTGAAGGACATGAGTAGCAAACCGAGGAAACGGAAAGATAAGAAAACGATCAGTACATCATGCGATGATCCAAAGCGCCACATTGTTCTTTCAGGGAAAAGAAACATCGTGGGAGTGGAGGACAAGACAGACATGTCAGAAGATTATAATATGTTTGGTGAAATTCCGCCCTTCAAAGTGAACATTGACCCAAGCATTAAGTTAAATGATGAGGATGCTCCATGGATACGGCACAATCGTAAGCAAGCAGGGACACAAGGGAAGAATTGATGTGTAATAATTTATTGTACCAAACTTTGTATTTGGTCGATGAACTGAATGATGTATCAAACCTTTTGTCAAACCTTCAAGGGGTTTTAAAATGAATTAGTTTTATTTTTCTGATTTTTTTGATATATAATTGTATTTTTAAGATTTTAAAATGAATTAGTTTTATTTTTCTGATTTTAAAAGGAAAAAGGAAGAAGAAGAAAGAAGGAAAAAGGAAGAAAAAAAACAGAAGAAAAAAGGAAAAACAGAAGAAAAAAACAAACAGAAGAAAAACATAAGAAAAAACAGAAGAAAAAACAGAAGAAAAAAGGAAAAAGGAAAAAAGGAAGAAAAAAAGAAAATATGCCACCTACTGGGCCACCACGGCCTGAATACGACTAGAAACCCATTAAAGGGCCAGGATTCAGGCCCGCAGAAGGCCGAGTAGGCCCACAGGCACATAGTGACAGAATAGGCCCGTAAGCCTGCATTTGAGAGGAGCTCGAAGTGGTGAGCGCAGCCGCGCTTATAAACCACTGTCGAAGCCTCTCGGCTAGCGAGGTGGGACTAAACATCCCACCGCACCGCGCCAGTTCTAGCACAGACCTTTAGTCCCGGTTGGGGAGGCGGACCGCGACTAAAGGGTACCCTTTAGTCACGGTTGTTGTCCCCAACTGCGACTAAAGGGTCTTTCTGCGCGGGAACGGAAGCGGCGCCAAAACCCTTTAGTCCCGGTTGGGGAGGCGGACCGCGACTAAAGGGTACCTTTAGTCGCGGTCCGCCTCTCCAACCGCGACTAAAGGTGCGTCTATAAATACTGCACTTAGCAGTTTTGCCACTTCCCATTCTCCTCTCTCTCGACGCCGAAGCGCTGCCCCGACGCCGACGCCGAAGCCCTGCCCCGACGCCGACGCCGACGCCGAAGCCCTGCGCGCCGCCGCCCCCGTCCCCAGTGAGCGCCGCCTCCGCCCGTGCCCTGCCCTTGCCCGCCGCCCGTGCCTTGCGCCCTTGCCCGCCGCCCGCCGCCCGCCCGCCCGCCCGCCCGCCCGCCGCCCGCCGCCCGCCGCCCGCTGGCCCTGCCTGCCGTCCTCCGCGCGCCGGCAGAAGAAGAAGAAGGAAGAAGAAAAAGGAAGAAGAAGAAGAAAGAAAAAGGAAAAAGGAAGAAGAAGAAAGAAGGAAGAAGAAAACAAAAGAAAAACAGAAGAAAAACAAGAAAAAGGAAGAAAAAAGGAAAAAGGAAGAAAAAAGAAAAAGGAAGAAAACAACAGAAGAAAAAAGAAAGAAGAAAAAAAAGGAAGAAGAAAAAAAGAAAGAAGAAAGAAAGAAGAAAGAATATGTTTTGGAATTCATTAATATTTTTTTGTTTTGATGAATTTTTTGTGTCTAATAAAATCAATTTTTTGAAATACACGAATAATTTTTAAATTCACGAATATGTCATGAATCAGTGAAAAAATTAAATACGTGAACTATTCTGAAATCCCTAAACATTTTTTGAATACACAATATGTTTTTATTCCTGTTTTTTCCACAAAATCATCAACATTTTTTGAAAACCTTTTTTTTGCAAAATCACGATGTTTTTGTATCCATGAATATTTTATGATTCATTTTTTTGAATTCACATACATTTTATGATTTCTCAAATATCTTTTTTCATTGCTATATTTTGATATACTGAATTGTTTTAAAGATGAAAGGATAAAAACAGGAAAAGAAAAAATGAAATGAAATGAAAAGAAAAGAAAAAAGAGTGTGGCCAGCACCCCCCGCCCTGCACATGGGCCATCCCGACCCCACATATATTCGTCTCCATCCGCATCCCTGGCCAAACCCTAGCCACTCTACTCCACAAATGTCAAGAATGGGCCTCTCGTCGAGCCTGCGCAGGAAAAGGATCTACCTCCACAAATGAAAGGTCTGCTGAAATGGTACAAGGGTTACATAAAAAATAAAAACGCCAAAGAATATATTTATGCGGAAGTTAGACATGAGCATCACTTCAAACATTACTATGTACAAATTGAACTGAGTGAATTGTTCCAGCTTTTCAATCTGCGCGAGCTCGATAAATCTATCATCAGTTGATACGTTCTGTAAGTGATTTATTAATTTCTACCCCATCTCGTTCATATTGCCTGCACTATATATATGTCCTAACTATATTGTTGTGTCCGCTATTATACATGCAGAATGAAGATTAAGGAATGCAGAGTAAGGAACATCCATGATGTTGGGTTCATTGACCCACACATCGTTAATGGACATGTGTTGGAGCGTTACCCCCGCCGACGTGGAGGCAGACCTGTGGCAGTTTCTTACAAAGCAGGAACTCAAAAGTGATATTCTATTTCCTTACCATTTTGAGTGAGTGTTTCTGTCTTGAGCACATTCTCTTTTGTTTACTCCATGCATGGTATGTGGCCGGCTAATCGATGAGTTATGCATGACGTACTGTGCATGTATCGTGTCCGCAGGTTCCACTGGATTCTGCTAGTAATTAAAGTTAACACCTCAGAATGTCTCGTCCACGACTCTGTGAATATGGATCCAAAGCTTTGGGGCGGCATGAGAAGAATGCTGCAGAAGTAATTATTTTCATTCATTTGCGCTCTATATCGATCGGCCTATTTCGTTCATTTCCTAATATCAAGTAACTAATTAATAACTCTCTTGTTCATTTAATTTTCTTTGCCTCGTAGGGTTTGGAGACGGTTCGTAGATACAAAGGTCGGTGAATTCAAAAAAGAGCTAGAATTCAAAATGTTAAAGGCTAAGAATGCTGGGGATATTCAGCCACCGGAGACCAATCTATGTGGATACTATGTCTGTGAGATGATCCGGAGATACACCTCTGAGCGGGTTCCGAGTGATACCAATGCTCAGAGGAATAACCTCCGGTGGATGCTTAGTCCAGAAGCTCGCTTCCGACCACTTCAAGAGGAACTAGCTGGATGGTTCAGCAGGGAAGTCCTCCATCCTAAAGGAGAACACTATTACGAGGACGTAGAACTTTATATGCATTAAATCATGTATGGAAACTTGTTCAAAATTGTATATGGTCATCCGATGATATTGAATATATATTGTATATTCCTCTTGAATTCTTTTTGGTTCTAATTTCAAATTTATTTGAAATTGTACATTCATATGCATGTATGTAGTACCGTAGAATATATGAAACTCCTTCAAAATTAAAATAAAGTACAAAAGAAATAAAACAATACAAATTAAACAGAAAACAGGTTTAAGGGGGGGGCTAAAACCCTAAACCTGCGGCGGCCTTTAGTCGCGGTTGGCCAGAAGAACCGCGACTAAAGGTCCTCCGCCCCGACGGCCACCTGGCGCCCACGTGGACGGGCCTTTAGTCGCGGTTCTTAAGCAACCGCGACTAAAGGGGGGGGCCTTTAGTCGCGCCCGTTCGGTCGCGGTTGCGCAACCGCGACTAATGGCAGTTGCGAACCGCGACCAAAGGCCCTTTTTCCACCAGTGACTGTTCAATAAACCTGTTTAGGCTAACTCTATGCATTATGCTCCCGTTATGCTAGCGCACACGATTGTACTAGTTAACCCGTGTGTGATGCATGCCTCTCTCGTACCAATTTTCCCACCTCGGCAAAATTGTTTTGCCAACCATGTCATTCCCCCCTTTTCATTCGACCCCCAAAACCATATTCCCACCTTTCCCCCTTCCTCTCCTCAAACTCTCGACCACCTCCACTTCTCCCCGTCAACCCTCCAAGGCAACCCCTACTCATGCGTAGGCTCTTCGATCGGCTCAAGTAAGAAACTGATCCCTCCTCCTCAAGATACTCATCCATCCCCAAACCCTCACAAACTATATTTGCTTTAATGGCACATGTGTAACACACTTTGGCCTCCAAATCTTCATCTACTCTACCAAAGCATCGCCACCGAAGACCGACGGATGGTCCACCACATATCGCAGGAACCATGTCCGTTGGTCGGGCTCCTCCACCATTGAGGAGCATATGGTCGCCAAGAGGCAACTCGCGGTCGCGGTTGCCACCATGTACACCAACCCCAAGATCCTAAAGGAGCATGTTGACCATCGATGCCTCCGTGCGCGCAGAAATGTGATGTTAGGCGCGCTCAATCGATGGATTTTGCATTTTTTTTATTTGGCCAAAGATGGAGATGACATCGAGCTCATTAAAGTCGTTGACTTCAACATGGCACAATCGGAGTGGGTAGTGTCCATTGCTGGGGCTCCTCTGTCGTCAAGCTCCACAAAGGCTCACTCTTGGAGCGAGGTTTGGCATTCTTGAAGACCAGAGCCAGCCCCAGTAGCTTGAGATCTTCAGTCACCGAGACCACTAGAGTCGGCCACACCATCAAGCCTCTTTTCACATTTTTGAATGCTAGGACCGGCATCGACGGCTCGGGCTCCTCAGCTATCAAGGTTGCACCTAACATCTCCTCCTTCAACAAGGAGGGCACCGATGATGTGCATGCCTTGGGCTATTTCAAGGGGAATTATCCCATCAGCACCTCCTCCTTCTCCAACGAGTAACTTGTTTTACCTAAGTAAGCCCTAGTTTTCTAGCCAATTAAGCCCTAGTTATAGCTTGTTAAGCCTTTGTTCTAGTTGATTGTGCAATGTGATGTTTTACTATGCACCGAATAGTTAAATTATGCACAATTCGATGTTCATTTATGTAAGTGTTCGGTTAGGCAATCTCCTTTTTAAATATGCCATGTTTAGTTCAGTTATGTTAACAATATATTGAATTGCTATATTTATTGATTGTTAAGATTGTTGTAATTAGTAAGTATTTCCGGTCTGAACTACTATGTTGCTTTACTAGTATGAAAAATCTTCATAATCAAGCTATTATTGATAGTGTGCAAATTCTTAATTTATCTCAGTATCTACTTATTGCATGATGACAATAGGAAACCATGTTGTTTACTATCGAGGTTAGATTGATCACATGGCCTATAGTGCATTTACTTCTTACATGTAGGTACATATCTCAGGGATATAGACCCACATTTTGACCTTTTTTGCATACGGAAAAATGAGATATCCATGAATCAACATTAAGTAAAGAAACTTAGAAAGATCAATAGGATAAAGAGATGGGTGATCAAATGAAACCCTTTGCTTACGCATTCAGACAACAGTGAAATTTAGGATGGCGGATAATGAATATTTAAGCAACAATATTAGAATATTTTTGTTTTTGATAGTTTCCGAAGCAGTTGATTAAGCAATGCCTCGCAAACTACATGATTGGTAACAGGGTAACGAAAATTATTTCGCCCAGACTACTTCAGTGAACTTGAAGTTCTCTTCATGATGGTGAAGGACAGGCAAACGATCATCACAAAGTATTGGACTGTAGCAGAACGTGGGATGTGCTATCAGTATGGTTATCGGGGAAGTGTGTAAGATAAATGCCTACGTCACACATGTTTTATTTTTTAGACTGTTTGCAATCCGCCATTCCATCACACACAATTTTAATAGTGAGTGCGATGGCATCCACAATCGTATATTGATGCACGCCAGTGGTTCGTCAAATCGTACTTGATAGAGGTTTCGAACCGTGTGTGATGACCTTTGCTTTGTAAATCATAGCTGCCGGTGTCTCCTGGTTTGCATCCACGACTTTTCAGTCACTCCTTCTACAATCTCCCGGGTTTTTAAAAGATTGCTCCGCTGAGGCGGATGAGGCCTAGAGACGACATCAAACTACCCTCACGGTGCACCGTGTATGGATGCAAGAGAGAAAAAAAGACTTCGGCACCCCAAAAATTTGATGTAATTTTATTTTGTGTAAGACTAGTCATAGTGGATAGTAAGACTAGCCACAATGGGTAGTAACATAGAGTAGTAACATGGGCATGTTACTACTCTATGTTACTACCTCTATAATGGGGAGTAACATATGTGCGGTAACATACAACACTTTATTTATTAGGCCATAGACTCATCTTGCCTTGATATGTGTGATGTTACTCATACTAGTAGTAACTAGCTATGTTACCATATACCTGTCTTTCTTCATTTATTGCTTGCCACATCATCTATTTTATCTAGATATGTGTGATGTTACTATCTATGTTACTCCCACTGTGGGTAGTCTAACATACACTGGTAACATACGTGTATCCCTAGACCATGTTACTACCTTCATAATGAGTAATAACATAAGTGTGGTGTCATGCAAAGCTTCATTTATTAGGTTATAGACTCATATTGCATTGGGATATGTGATGTTACGGTACCTAGCTAAGTTACTCAAACTATCTCTCTCCTCATTAACTCATTGCCACATAAGCAAATTTTCTGAGTTGGACTCGATGTTATTACTGAGGTTGCTTCCACTGTGGCTAGTCTAAGGGTGTGATTACAAGGACATGTGATACTTAAAAAAAAACTCCACTAATGAAGTAAGTATTGTTTCTCCGGCGGAAGGAGAATGGGATAGGATACCCTTAATTTGGTCAAACTCTTCGCGCACAACCGTCGAGGGTAAAGTCTCATATGTGGTGCCAAACCGACTAGCGCGCGTGCACGTCCCTCGTTCTGCTACAGTACGATTTCTGGCTTTTTAATGATCCTTCCACCTTCCAATGCAGTACTATATAAGCGATAAATTGGCCCACTAGGGCGTGGATTCCAAACATGATTACACATAATCTTTTCCTTGAGAGGTGATTACGTTCTTGGTTTTGGTCATTTGGGAGCAGTAGTCCACGTTTACAGAAGAAAAAGATAGTAGGCAACTTGCACCACAAATGGGAAGTTCTATAAACTGAGGCTGACCATGTGAAGAGTACATTCGATTTGCTGTCCGATTAATTGGCCAGATAGCCTGCCCTCAGTAAGCCCCCCACTTGGGATAGAGCTTTCCTCTTTACCAAGCAAACGTTTTCTTACGGATTGCTTTCTAAAAGCTCAAGATATTGGTTCAGTGGAGTTCTTTCACTGGCCGAGGGATGTTAATCGGATGACGCATAATCTAGCTAGATTTTCTTTTTGATTCTAAAACTGAGGTGGATTGGGTCGGCGATCCACCAAGTTTTATCATCCATGACATGTTATTTGATGTAATTTCTCCCTAAAAAGCAAACGAATTTTACCCCGCAAAGAAAAAAATGTAAATGATTCAGACATCGGGCATTAATTTTTGGACATGTCATACCCGGGTAACCAACCCCGTTTGAAAAAAAATAAAAGGGCAGTGCAAGCTTCGCCGCGTTGCTTGTGTTCCTAGGTTTGCAAATGTTTTATTTTTATGAGCTAGGTTTTTTAAGTTGTGAAAAATATTTACATGCTTTGTGGGTCGAATAAATGACTACGACTAACGCAAGAGGGATTCCTGCGACTAACGCTAGAGCAAAGAGAAAGGACAATGAATCAGCAATAAACAGATTGAAGAGCTATTAGTATAGCAAGTATTAATTCAACAATTAGTTACTCCCTCCGTCTCATAATGAAGACATTTTTTGACACTAGTGTACTGTCAAAAAACATCTTACATTATGGGACAGAGGGAGTAGTTTGGGAAGACTGCTTTGCTTGGATTGATGGCGAGTCTGGAAGCCTTGCTTCTCCACTGGGGGCTAACTTCATAAACAAGTTGTTCTATCTCCAAAATCATTTTAGGAGATCTGATGGCTAGGGGTGCGACCGGCCAAAACGTTCTGCCGGCGCGCCGATGCCCAGCATCGCCCTAATTCACCATAAAATACAACATACCAACATAGTAATAGAAGAACAGTTACGTGTTATGGGTTGCAATACCCATTCCCTGAGCAGGTCCTGTTTGGACTTGCAATTTATCCGTTCACGAAAACCTTGAAAAAGTTCACAAAATTTTAAAATGACCGTGAATCCAGAAACAATCAAGAATTTGAAAAATACTAACAAGTTCATAGAAACCATGCATTAATTATTATTTTTACAAATTAGAAAAAGTGTTCTCAGGTTTTAAAAAGTATTCATGATTTCTTAAATTGTCTTTTCTTTTTGTTTTATTGGAAGTTGGAAACGGGTAGCGATACCCTTCCCTGAGCTGGACTTGTTTGGACTTGCAATTTATGGGTTGGGCCTGGTTCTACTCATCATATAATTTATTTATTTTAAAACACAAATTTTAGAAATGATTACGAATCCAAAAAAATCATGTCTTTGAAAAATTCTAACAAATTCAAAAAAATAATGCATTTAAAAATATTTAAAATATTTAAAAAAAATCTTCCCAGGTTTTTAAAATTATCCATGAATTTTATTTTTTTAAAACAAAAAAGGAAAGAGAAACCCAGTAAAACCTGAGTAATACAGAAAACAGAGACATAGAAGGCCGGAACCTTTCCAGGTGGAAACGTACATAGAGTTTTCTAATTGGGCCAGCCCATGTGGCCGGAGGGGTGAGCGTTTCTATGGTCTGCGAACTAGTACTATACGCCACGGGAGTACTAAACCGTCTCCGTACTTGAAGAAAAGAAATACGGTCTCCGAACCCTACCGTTAGTATTCTACTATAAATGGGAAGGCGATCGCCTTGTCCGAGTTCGACAGGAAATAGATCTAGGTTCTACAGTACTATAGTTGGAAATACATGTTTTATTTCCGAATTAAGGATGGACAAAGCCCGAGCTGCTTAGCTTCCAGTAGCTATAACCGGGGACACTCCAGCATAGCTGTCATATGCTTGCCGCCTCCGGACGGAATTCCTGCTTGCTCTCATATAAGGCGACGAACATCGACGTACCAGCCAGACACCGATCCTACTCCGACGTAACATATGGCGACAATATTCAGCGGCGTGCCGGCGGACGGGTGCTCGCTCGTCGAGGCGTTCTTTCTGATCCTTCTGCCGCTGCTCCTCCAGTGCCTCTGCCGGCCGCTCCAACGCGGCCGCACGCACGGAAGAGTTCGCTGGGAGGAGGGTACCTTCGGCAGCGTGGGCGCTCGCGCCGCCGGCCGAAGCCCGGTGCCGTGTACATGCCACCAGATGTTTTTGAGCTTGCGCGATGAGGACAGCGCCGCCGGCAGAAGAAGAGCATTGTGTCGCCATCATCCGGCGACGTCGACATTGTATTGCCGTCTAGCGATGGCCAATAGGCTACGAGCTTACATCGCCATGGTTACATTGATGGTCACTTTGGCGCGTTGGCGACATGCAGACGATATCGAGACGTTGACACATGAGGCGTCGGGTGACAACTTTCACGGCACGCTGCCGTGCATGGAGGAGAGCACCGCTAGCCGAAGGCGAGCCACCGCGAACGATCACTGGACGATCTCGGAGAGACTGACAGACAATGTCGCGGAGGCAGAGCTTGGCATTTTGATGGGCGCAAGAGGCCGACTGTCGGGTATCGAGTGCCTTTCGATGCCGACCCTCACGGGGCTTCAGTTATGCCACAGTTTTCTGCACCACGTGCTCAATCAACATTATCGCCAGAGAACTTCGACCAACATCTGTATCGTATGCAATTGGGATCGGCACGTGGAGACAGAGTTTGGCACTTCCATGGGCCCTAGTCCCGAGGGAACTTCGATCGACCTCCGTATCATACGCGATTTGGATCAGCTATCACGGTGGTTCATTGTATATGGAGGCCTAGATTTCCCCATGGGATTTTCCGAGCAACGGAACAAAGGGTCATGGCGGGGCTATTCCTCCGAGGGAATTCCGGTGGAGGACGAGGACGACTCACATGATTGGAGAGAGCGGACATGCAAAGATTCGACCAGCGAATTTTCGGACAATGACCCCTGTTTTGATCAGAGCAGTGTGTGTTCTGACAGCCACAAGAAGGCCCACTGCAGCGCGACAATGACAACTTCGACGAGGTCAGCAGATTTTTTGTTGCATCAACCTGCGGACATGGCATTGTCGTCAATGCAGGCCCAGCTTGGCAATAACAATGACAACGACTCAAACGACTGGAGAGCGCAAACAACCAACCAATTCTTTGGAACAGACAAAGAGTCGTATCCTGATCAGAACATTGTGTGTTCTGATAGCAAGATCGGCGCACATTTCAGCGCAACAATGACGACTTCAAACAATACCGTGGTATCTTCGTCAATGCAGCTTGGTGGCAGCAGCGACAACGTGACTAGCTCGACATCAGAGCAACCGAATAGCAACAATGACCACATCGAGACGTCTAATGAAGTTGATAAAACAAGTACACCATATTGGCTCATTCCAGGATTCAGATTTTGCCCGATAGACGAGGATATCGTGCTCCACTATCTCAAGCCCAAAGTCCTGAATCTGGCGCTTCAACCGTATAGGAGAAGAATAGAAGAGCTGGTCAATATTTATGCTTTGGACCCAGATGACATAAGACGTAAGCTCCGAAAACATCTTTTACTGAGTTATTAATATTTTTGTTTTGCTTGGTCTAGTCCGGTGAAGTGCACATGCATCTTGGATTTTCTAAAAAAAAATGTAGCTCAATGAACTGAATTACCGAAGTTGCATGGAAGTTTTTTTTCCGGCCAATTGCATGCTACCATGGTTGGCACATGCAGCTGCAATGACACTTTGCACTTGCAGGTGAAGATCTAGGCTAAAAGCCATCACTTGTTGATCTAGGTTTTCAAAAAGTGCTGGCGCCCTTACTAAATGGGGGGACCGTGAGCCCTAAAAAATATCTAACAAACTAAGACTATATGTTTATTATTATATTTCAGTCGTTAGAACTCAAACTCGACGACACGTGAACGAACAAGAGAATTCTGTTGTGGATACACAACACAGTTTCCCTTTGTATTTCTTAACGTGTGGTTAAATTATTTGTTCGTTATATAGTGAGCCCTAAAAGAGAGTTCTGTTGGCTTCTAAACTATGTGACACCGTAAATAAATGTATATATAGCGTGTAAATTATTTAAATCCACTCGATTAATTTTCTGAATTTCAGACAACTTCTAGGTTGCACTGTACTTGCATAGGCCGTATTTTTTTAATTTTCAGTGCATAAAGCAGCTGGACGTTGTGGTTTATTAACAGAGTGGCATGACACAGTCTAATTCTTCTTCTACGTATATGCACGCAGTTGATGGACACGACGGAGACAAAGAGCAACTAGGGTTCTTCTTCGTGCGCAAGCAAGCCACGGTGTACAGCCTAGTTTCAAAAAAAGCCACGGCATACAGCAACCGGTGCTTCTACACCACCCCGGTCGGGTTCTGGAAGATCCGCGGCCTGCCGTCCCGCGTGAAGCACCACCGCCGCACCATCGCCTTCAAGACGTCGATGGACTTCTACTGCGGCAGGGCGCCGCACGGGTGCAAGACCCAGTGGAGCATGTTCGAGTACAAGCTCAACGCGGACAGAGAAGACCTCAGGAACCTCGCGCGGCCATGGGTACGTATGTGAACATATGAACCATTTGCTTCACATCAATGATCTTTTCTCGTCGTTTACCAAACTGTCATTGTTCTTGAAACAGATGAACTCCTACGTCGTGTGCAAGGTTCGCAAGAGGGGCTGTCGCCGAGACGCCAAGGGCGGAGAGGTGGAGGCTGCGCCGGCGGCGCCATACAAGGCGAAAGGGTTGTGGCGGCGCCCCGCACCGTTGCCAGGATCCCCTAGTGGGAAGCCAAACTCAAGAAGACACATCGGACAGATGGACAAGATAGTTGTGCCGAAGCGCGATGTAATACTACTAGATCGGAAGCTGAAGGAGGCAATGGGGGCTCCGGAACTAGAGGGCGACGAACCGGGCCTACTTCTTGGGAAGCGCAAGCGTCCTGCTACATTTTAGGATGAATCCTGCCCTTTCGAGCTCGTGAGCTCTAAGCTTCTAACCGAAGTTGTAGACACTAGTAGTTTTAGTGGTTTTATGTTTCTGATCCATAGGTTTAAATAAACGAATAGATGCAGAGTGCAGGTTGTGCATAATTGTCGGTTACTACATCTCTTGTATATCATAAGACTAGTACATATATGGCCGTGCGTTGCAACTTTTTGTATCCAGCAGTGTGCCACAGCGTGCCACTATGTGAAAGTAAAGTTGTATTACTATAAAAGAAAAAAATACAAATATCTAGATTCAAAAATGGAGGGAAAACTTTGCCAAACTTGCAAAAGTGGTTGCATTTTCTTGCTTTTAGCAACTTAATATTACTTGTGTGAGGTGTGTAGATCAGTAGATGATCTAAAAACTACGGCTCCTATGACCTGAAGATATAGAAAAATCTTGATTCAAGTATGAAGAAAACTTCTGTCGAACTTTCTCTTTCGGCATCCCGAGGTACGGTGGCCATCCGGAGGCGATTGAAGCACTAGGATATCGGGCCGACCTGAGCTCGAGCTCAGAGACGAATTTTCCAATGGATGCAACGTATTGTTTCTCTTTGCATGACTAGCAATGATTTTTCTTTGTGCAATCAGTGAAGACGCAACATGAATGTAGCACCCCAGCGTCATATAAATTATTGGCCTTAAAAAAGGACGTTACATATAGCCCTCCGGCCCAATAAACCGGACGATTTGATGCAGACAAAAATTCTCATAGCATGTGATAATGTGACGGTTATCAAGGATATAGAAGATGGCACAGGAGGGAATCATGCATCTGTCGTGAGGGAGATGATTGCGAGGAGAAATGAGTTCCAATCTTGTTTACTAGTGCACATGAATCTCGTTGAAGGAAGTATGAAGCTGATAGTTAGTTTAACAAAGTTTTCTTTATCATTAAGTTTAGGTTGACATGTTTGGCTTATTGAGTCACATGATGCTGTAACAAACTATTCCTTCCAGATTGTGGTGTTATGAGATGGTTGGTGCGTATACAGTCATTGTTGTAGTTTGCCGATTGCCGATCATGGATCTGATCACTTTGGGGGTTTTATTCTCACCTACGCATAGCTTTGGTCTTATATGACTTTGCTATGTGCTGGTGTGTTATGCGTGTGTGAGTTGGTGTTGGCTGTGTGCATCTTAGGTATGCAGAGGCCGGGTGTATGCTTATTGTATTTGTATCCTCTTGATGCTTCATTTTAAGCAAATAAAATTCACCCTTTATCATAAAAAATTTACCCCTAAATAAGATATATAGCACTCTGTCCTTTCAAAAAAGGAGAATGTCTTAGTTTCTTCGTTTTTCTATGCTATTTTATGTATTAGAAAATCGAGGTATAACGAGCCAATTATACAAGGCCACCTATGAGCTTCGACTTTATGAGCCAATGGATGTAGTATAAACAATTCTCTTGACTTTATTTTTTTGCGAGTTATTGATCATCTGCTCATTTTACAATCGAGGGAGTACAGGCTACGATAGTTGGCTATTGTCTTTTATTTTTCTTGAGCTAGTCTTTTCGAATTGTAAGCTGGAAATGGGTTGCGATAGCCGATACCCTTCCCTGAGCAGGGCCTGTTTGGACTTGTAATTTATGGGTTGGGCTGGGTTCTGCTCATCATATACAAAAGACTTAACAATTTTCACAAAATTTAAAAATGTTCACAAATCCAAAAATATTCATGAATTTAATAAAATGCTAATAAATTCGAAAATGGTCATGCATTTAAAAAAAATAGAAATTTGCAAAACTACTCCCAGGTTTTAAAAATTATTCATGAATTTTATATTTTTAGACTAAAGTATCTTGATAAATAAAATAGTACACCATACAAAACCCGGAAAACCAATAGAGAAAACACAGGAAGAAAAAGGCCGGAACCTTTTCAGAACCGTGCAGAAACTTCCAGGTGGAATCGTACATAGAGTTTCCTAATTGGGCCAGCCCATGTGGCCAGAAGGGGTGTGCGCTTTCTATGAAGGGGTGTGTGCTTTCTATGGTATGTGAAATATGAAATCACTAATTAAGGAGCACTCATGTCTAAAAAAAACTAATTAAGAAGCATTTTTTGTGAAGGTTACTCCCACCTCCCAGGTTGCGACAACTTGTCACAACCTTGGAGGGTTTTTTTTCATAGATTAATTTATTTAAAACATTTTATCTCCTAAACCGTGAGTCCAAATCTCAAACTGTTTTTACCGTTGGATTCCTCGTGTCAATATCTTCAAAACTAGATTGCTTGTTGATAGGTTTCGACAAAAAAACTCACAAAACAAACCGGACGAAAAACCAAACTGGGAGCACATTTTTCCTTTTCCGAAGAGGCACAACTGTGACTCTCACGGAAGCAAATCCGTGCCTCCAGAAGAAGTAAATTTGTGCCTCTCACAAAAAGAAAACATGTTTTTCTTTCCCAGGTTGTGCCTCTCGCGGAAACAAATCCGTACCTCCACGAGAAGTGAATCTGTGCATCTCGCAGGAAAAAAAAAATGTGTTTTTTCCTTTCCCGAGCGGCACACCCTGCCTCTCGCGGAAGCAAATTCGCTCCTCCGAGAGAAGTAAATATGTGCCTCTCGCGGGAGAATTCACTTTCCGGAGAGGCATGGTCCCATGACTCCACGAGAAGTAAATTTGTGTCTCTCAGACCACGCCTCCACAGAAGCAAATCCGTGCCTGCACGAGAAGTAAATTTGTCCCTCTTGCAGAAACATTTTTTCCTTTTCTGAGAGGCACTTGCGGAAGCAAATCCATGCCTCCATGAGAAATAAATCTGTGGCTCTCGGGGAAGGAAGAAGAAAAATCCGCATAAAATTGTCCAAATCCTAAGAAAAACCGGAAAGCAAAAAAAAACCTAAAAAAATCATCTAAAAGCCAAAAATGCATAGAGAAAAAGTAAAAATAAAACAAAATACAGAGGGAGCGTCTGGAGCGCGAAACGCGCTCCCGGCGCACAAAAACTGGCCCTTGCGGTGGGCTCCCGAAGGAATACGCGTTCATTGGTTGCTCTCTGTGAACTATTCTGCGCTACGGGCGTTAAATACGATTGCCCCTATATAGATTCTTAGCAGGCCTATTTTGCACCTTTGAGCAGGGAAAGTGACTGTCAAGTACTAAACCGTGTGCTATTATATCTAAAAAAACCTAAACCGTGTCCGACTCCTATACAAATTCCCCTATAGTTTTCTAATGGGAAGGCGATGGTGTCCGAGTGCGACAGGAAATAGATCTAGATTCTATAGACGGAATGAGACGTTTTATTCCAGTTCTCCATCGTAAGAAACAAAGTCCGAGCTGCTTAGCTTAGTAGTACGTAGCTAACTGGGACACTCGCGCATACAATAGCTTCCAGATCGTGGCGCGTGCTGTCGGAATTTTCTGCTCTCTCTCTCATGAAAGGCGACGAACATCGACGTACCGCCAGACATTAATCCACACCGAGCCTCCTCCCGCGTACAAATATGGCGACAATATCCAGCAGCATCCCGGCCGACGGGTGCTCGCTCCTCGAGGCGTTTTTCGTGATCCTGCTGCCGCTGCTCCTCCAGTGCCTCTGCCGGCCGCTCCAACGCGGCCGCGCCCATGGAAAAGCTCGCTGGGAGGTGGATACCTTCGGCAGCGTAGACGTTCGTGCCGACGGCGGCCAAAGCCCGGCGTCGTGTAACTCCCGCCAGGTGTTTCTGAGCTTGGGCAATGAGGAGGACAGCACCACCGGCACAAGAAGAGCGTCATGTCGTCGTCATCCGGCAACGACGTCGAAGCTGAATTGCCGTCTAGCGATGATAAATAAACTACAGGCTTATATCGCCAGGATTACATTGACGATGACTACACCCAGTGGGGCGGGTGTATACACTTTGGTGCCCCGGCGACACGACGATGATATCGAACTGTTGACACTTGAGGGGTCGGGTGACAACTTTCACGGCACGTTGCCGTGCGTGGAGGAGAGCACCGTCAGCCGATGGCGAGCCATGGCGAACCGTCACCGGATGATATCAGAGAGACTGACATACAAGGCAAAGCCTCGCACTTCCACTGGCGCGGGAGGGCGATATCGACGGTCTGCTAACGAGTATCTTTCGACGTCGGACATATCGGTGTTTCAGTTCTGCCGCAATGCCCTACAGCATGAGCTCAGCCAGCATTATGCCGAGAGAATTTCGATCGACCTCAGTATCATACACCATTGGGATCAACTATCGTGGTGGTGCACTATGTACGGAGGCCTAGATTCCACCGTGGGAATTTCCAAGCAATGGGACGAACGGCTATGGCAGGACTATTCCTCCGAGGGAATTCCCGTGGAGGAGGTCGACTCACGCGATTGCAGAGAGCAGATATCCAAAGTTTCGAACGACGAATTCTTCGGAATAGATCAGGACTCATGTCTTGATCAGAGCAGTGTATGTTTCGACAGCCACACCAACGCGCAATGCAGTTTGACAATGACGACTTCAACGAGGTCGGCAGAATTTTTGTTGCATCGACCCGTGGAGAATGGCACCATGGCATCGTCGTCAATGCAGACCCAGCTTGGTGGCAACGGTGACAACGATTCACCCGATTGGAGAGAGCGGACATTCAAAGATTCGACCGACAAATTCTTTGGAACAGGCCAAGACTCATGGCCTGACCAGAACATTGTGTGTTCTGATAGCAATATCGTTGTGCATTACAGCACGACAATGACGACTCCGAACAGTACCATGGTGTCATCGTCAACACAGCTTGGTGGCAGCAGCGACGACACGACTAGCTCGGCAGCAGAGCAACCGAATGTCAACAACGACCACATTGACGATTCTGATAGCGTGAATAGCTCGATTACAATGGAACATAGGGATGTATCCAACGAGCAAGCAACAGAGACGTCTACTGAAGTTGATGAAACAGGTAGTACACCATGGTGGCTAGTACCAGGATTCAGATTTCGCCCCACGGACAAGGAGATCGTGCTCCACTATCTCAAGCCCAAAGTCCTGAATCTGGCGCTTCCAAGAAGAATAGAAGAGCTGGACAATATTTATGCTCTGGACGCAGATGACATAAGACGTAAGTTCCGAAAACAACTTTTTATGGAATTATTTGTTGTTTTCATGTACATAAAGCAGTCATGGACGTTGTGATACACAGTTGCATGAAAGAGTCTAACTCTTCTACGTATATGCACGCAGTTGACGAAGAAGACGGAGACAAAGAGCGACTAGGGTTCTTCGTGCACAAGCAAGACACCGCGTACAGCAATGGGTGCTACTACACCACCCCGGCCGGGTACTGGAGGATCCGCGGCCGGCCGGCCCGCGTGAGGGAGGGCCGCCGCACCGTCGCCTTCAAGACGTCGATGGACTTCTACCGCGGCAGGCTGCTGCACGGGCGCAGGACCCCGTGGAGCATGTTCGAGTACAAGCTCAACGCAGACCGTGGCGACCTCAGGAACCTCGCGCAGCCAGAGGTACGCATGTGAACATGTGAACCACTTGCTTCAGATTAATGATCTTTTCTCATTGCTTACCAAACTGTCTTGTTCCTGGAACAGATGAACTCCTACGTCATGTGCAAGGTTCGGAAGAGGGACTGTGGCCGAGACGCCCAGGGCGAAGAGGTGCCGGCGGCGCCAACAAAATCCAAGGCGGCTAGGTTGTGGCGGCGCCCTGCACCGTTGCCGGGATCCCCTGGTGCGAAGCAAAACTCAAGGAGACGCACCGGACAGATGTACAGTATAGTTGCGCCGGAGCGCGATGTAATACTACTAGCTCGGAAGCAGAAGGAGGCGATGTGGGCTCCAGAACTAGAGGGCGACGAACCGGGCGTACTTGGGAAGCGCAAACGTCCTGCTACGTTTTAGGATGGATCCTGCCCCTTCGAGCTCGTGAGCTCTAACTAAAGGTGTAGACACTAGGTAGTTTTAGAGGTTTAGGCGAATAGATTCAGAGAGCAGATTGTGTACAATTTTCGGTTACCACACCTTATGTAAATCAGGGTAGATTAGTCGTTGGCTCATATCTTACGTGTATACTCTCTTCGCTTCAAAATATAAGCTATATTGATTTTTGTGCAAGTCAAACTTGTATATGTTCAACCAAGATTATGCCACCTACTATGCTTTCTTCTGCCTTGTATTCCCTATAGATCGCTACTTTAGTGATCTAAACGCTCATATATTTCTTTATGGAGAGAGTACAATGCAAGGTGCTTAGTAAATTAAACTGAGTTATCTCTTAAGCATCAATGCTTATTTTCATGAGGGGTGTCTAATCAAGCATCCACCTTCCACAAATAAGCACCAATGCCTAAGAAAACACTCGTTTATTTCTCTAAATAAGCATCTCCCTAAGCACCTTGCATTGTATAAAGCTTAGCAACCCATTTAGGGACCCTGTTCGAGAGACTAGCATGTTGAGCAGGGTTTTTGTCATCTTCAAAACATATTTGTAAGTTAAATATACATGAAAAAACCCATATATTTGTAAGTTATAAAATGATTTAAAGTTTAATTGATTTGGAGTAAGTAGTATGGTAGTAAGGGGTGACTTGGTGCTCATTGCAACGCTCTTCTATCTTGATGAACGCTAGAAATACATAAGATGTGAACGGATTATACTTTAATAAAAGTTTATGTTTCATGTTTTAGATATGTTCATTCATAAAAAGGGAGGGGGTAATCTGATATTGGAACCAGTTCTTTCAAATGAAGTCATTCAAAATGTGGGAATGATCTATCTCATAGAGCAGGAAGCACATTGATATTTCTAACAGATGCAATTTTTCTTCCAGGAAGTTAGAATTCATTTGGTATAATTTGAATAGTTCAAATTAGAGTGTTTCAAGTGTATAGCCCTGTAGAAAGATACAGTAGCATCCATTTCCAAAGCACGAACACAGCAATCATTGTTCGTAATGGAGATTATTGCACCTATCTGGTTCATGTAATGAACCTGAGGATGAGCCTTAAAACAACAGAAAATGAGCTTCTCTAACCTGCATATTCAGGAAAGGAAATGGGTTTCTAACAATCATAGCAGGTGCACTACCTATAAGCTATAATACCATGTATATAGTATATAATTAGCAATCATGTACCTATATGTTTATCTGACATTATGCAGACCCTCTCTTTGCAGTCAATACTCGTTAGCAAGTATGCACCATATAGCTAGTCTATAGGCCCCAGGGATATCAACAATATTAGATATGGATGTGCAAGTATGTTCATAGATAGTTGTGTGTAAAATAGTAGAACCTACAGTAGTAGTACAAGAGTACCTAACCTGTGACCTATGCCCATCAGGTTGACATTCATCGCATCAGAGATAAATGTATTGTAAAGTCACATTGTATAAACAACATTGAAAATTAACAGCCCTTTATTTGGATGGCAATATACATCAGAGATAAATGTACATTGCTGTTTATATCTTATTCATTAAAAATATTCATGGAGTCAATCAGATAGGAAAGGAACACTCTTCTAAACACAAACTGGTCCAATTAATTCTGGAACATATATTGGTAGAATAAGGTGGCTAACACACTGCGAACGATTGCAAGGATATCAATAACAGAAGTTTATAACATGGCACCTGTTTATTATATCCTTTCAGAAATTCTTGAAGAAGTAGAGAAGCTAACCATTCCACTTCTTTGATACCTACAGGAGAATACCAACAGAAGGTCATCATAGTTAAAGTCACTGGATTACCTCAACATGAATAATGGGGAAATGATGTTGAACACACATGTTACTCGGCAACGTACTGTTCCCTTGTTTTGGAGGCTCGCCTTATACCTCAGTTCAGATGAAGAATGCCAATTTGGAACATCAATCGCTGCAAGCAATCAGAACAGCGACATTAATATTTCCTGTTTTCTGCATCTAATACAGGCCAAACGATCTTCCTTTAAATTTTCACACTGTGTATTTAGGAAACAAAGTATCCGTGGATTTTTCGGGTTTTTCTCATTTATGGATAGAAGCAGGAAAACGTTGAGGCTTCGCTCCCCTCTAGAGCAGCATGGCTGCATTTTTCTTGTGATTTCACTATGTTGTTCTAAGCCACCTGTCGCATCCAGTAGTAAATAGCACCATGGTATGAAACTATGAATCACACGGAAGCAAGCGTACGCCGTAAAAACATGGAAGGATAAGGTCTGTCAGCTGAAGTGAAGTAATTACCTGTCCAGAGAGTAAAAATAATTTGATAACCAATCTCCAAAGATCTGGCCGAATCAATTGACCACAACAGTATGAATACCGCCTGTACAGAACTGGAATTAGGAGGATATTAGCACAAATGTAATCTTTGGGTCGAAGAACGAGTGGTACATGAAAAAGCAAATATAGAGCAGAACCTAGCCGAGAACCATGGTGATGGATGTTCATGTTCTGCTGCCGGAGTAACCAGATAGTGCGAGGAAGAATATACACATGCGTCGTGAACTAAGCAGCAAAGGGTGGTTAAACAGAGAGACATACATTAATCACCGCCGGCAAGGGGGCCGCATCATCCGCATTCCGCCATGGATTCCTCCCGAAAGCGAGGAATGATTGCTTCGTTCAAACCGCGGAGCAGTTTCGCTCGACGAACAGCCGAGTAGCCAAACTACGATTGGCGTCGATCTACATCGGCGTGCGGTCCGGGAGGCCCCAACCAACCTCTACCGCACGGAGCTGGTCCGCGACCGGGATGGCGCAACCATACCGCCCGCGTCGCCTCCGCCGGCTGGCTGGGCTCTGCCCCGCAACCTCGCCGACCGCATCGAGTTTTTTTTTAGGGGCGCATCGAGCTTTTTCCGGGGGGGGAGGGAGGAGCGCAAGTAGGGCTGGAATTCGAGCCGAGTCTCACCCAACTCGGCTCGACTCGACTTGTTACTATAACAGCTCAAACCCAAGATTGGCTCGACTCATATAACTCGCGAGCTGGCTCATTTAGCTTGTTAAGCTCGTTAAAGATATAAACATAAAGCCCTCAAATATGATAAAAATGATCATGTATATATTAAACATATATATTACTAAACAATTGTAATTTCCTTGTAACGCATGAGTCTCTTAGGAGGCTAGGCTTTCAACGGATGGGCATTGGATTTTGCGCCTCGGATATAGGTTGTTTAGTGGCTGATCTTTCTTTGTATTGGAAGTGGTTGATCTATTATATCGAGCTTAATAAGTTACACGAGTACTCTTGAAATTGGCTCGTTTAACTTGGTCTATAAACAATCTTAAACTAAAGCTCGGCTCGACTCGTTATTCTTCGAGTTCGAGTCGATTCGAGCCGAGTCACGAGCTACTTGTTTAGCTCGCGAGTTTTAAGCTTTTTTTTCAGCCCTAAGCGCAACGACCGATTAATCCCCTCGTCCGCTTTCTCTGAGGCCGACGGGATAAGCCCGAACGGTTGTGGAACGTGTGGCTCGGTTAGTTAAATGGGCTGGCTAGAGGCCCAGTTGACCGGGGGGCTTTAAATTTTTGCTCTGTACAAGAGGCCGACTTTAGGCCCAAGAATCAGCAGATGTGGCCCATACCGAATTAAACAGAAGATAAAAAAAATGCGGGAGCAGATGCATCCAACCGTCGTCACATGCCGCTTGCGCTCTCCTTGGATTTCATTTTTTTAGTTTTTTCGTGCAAAACATAGAAAAAACTGTGCTTCTTGGGGTGGGTCTCTGTGTG